>NC_056731.1:412003057-412128057 GCF_019279795.1 Protopterus annectens | reverse complement strand
AGCAACACAAACACATGCAGACACAAAGACAAGTTTACTTAAGAGCAAACTTGTTCTGCGAGATTACGTGGATGGCCAAAATGGCTACGAGGATTTAATTTAAGGCAATGAATACAATTCTAACACATTATAGGAAAGGGTACTCAGTGCAAAGTACGTACAAACATGTTTTACACATACTGAAATAAATGGCAGTGATCATCAAGAGTACATACACTGCATTATAAATACACTAGTCTGGTGAAGTGTGTCTATTGCAAAGGGCCACAGACGTGAATGGTAGGAATAAAGAAGGGGAAGAGAAGAAGTGAAACATGGTAAAGTACACCAGATAAGGGCATGTCAATGTACATATACCACAAAGACAAGACAGTTGTGACATTAATAATCACTTGTACATAATACAGAACATACTGCTGTTTACACCTCCTGTGTGGGTATATTCATATCATCACACAGTTATTGTATATCATGAGACCATCAGACAAGGTCACATATCAATGTAGATGATCAGTTGATAAGCTGAAATTATCACTGGAGAAGGCATTTATCAAGAATGGTATATACAATAGGGGGTATGTGCATATTGTAATGATGTGCAAAATGAGTTGCTTGAATATGAATGTAATGTCAGCATAGATCTCAACCAATCCGGAAACATAGCAACAAGGTCATGGACAACAGGAGACAGAAGCATGTACAATCATGGACAATATCAAAATAATATCACCATCAGTCTGAGTTATTGACATACAATATGTGACTGTGAGTTATTACACATGTTCTGCATGAACACACTTGTACAACTGTAATGATTTGTCAGTAATCTATAAGGGTTATCAAGCACACCCTCCTCAAAAATGACCACTTTTTGGAGGTGTTAAGAGGGACAATGTTACACATGAAGTTTAAATTATGAGCCATCCTGGCTAATTGAGAGGTTTTCATGACACATATATGCCACAATCTACACTTGCATGAATGTAATCCATGCCATCAATGTTATCAATGAGCTATGTATTTACTTGGTGCATCACAGCAAGATGTAGCACACATGCATCTTCTATAACAGCTTGAAGGGAATTCTGCACTGTCAACTCCTAATGGTTATGCATCACAAAGAATATTTGTGTATGAACAAAAGGATGTGTAGAAGCTCACTGTGGCAAATGTGATACACTTGAATGAATCATCTCTGGAAAATGAGTGGTGAGGTACATGCAAAAGGGTATATTTTACTCAAATTATTGGTGTGATGATAGCTGAGACCAATGGGACTATACTGTCTGTTGATGTGGATGACCTGCCTATACACAGGAGTTGTGCTACATAGAAGGGATTTGTCACCACTGTGGCACATGCTGGTAGAAGTTCCACTTACCATCTACCTGAGTTTCCAGGTCACATACCACTTGGTCTACTCATAGGTGTGCACTGTCTATATTGTAATTAGCTTATGTATTTACTTTATAAAAGGAACTAATTATGATTTTTGTTCACTAAGTGTGTCTCCATGGCTCTGGTAACAATCATTTGCATGTGTTAATACTTTCTGCAGTATATCAATAACATTCTTGGATTTAATGATTGAACACAATTTCAGTCATCCAAAAAGCTAGTTAGACAAAGGATGTGTAAGTTTGGCTTGACTTATTAGACTTAAATGATGAAGAAAGGGCCTAGTACAGAACCCTAAGGTGCAGACCTGATCACTGGAGTCTAGATATTGGTGACTTCACACCCTTTGGCATTATGTGACCTGTCTGTGATACATTTGTCTACCCTCTTGGTGATGTAGATGTTTATGCCCACATGAGGCAGTTTATCTGTAATACCTGAGTGTGGATTTGTTTCAAATTCCTTGGCCAAGTCAAATTATATGGGATGACAGCCTTTACCTCTTGCATGCCGTTGGTGACCTTCTTGAAGGCATCAAACAAATTTAACAGACATGATGTAGCCTTAACAAATCAAACACAGACTTGGTACAGTCAGGAAATTATCTGTGTCCTTTTTGATAACGTCCATGATAAGTCATTGATCTGTCTCACAGATGAGGAGAGTCAGGATTATGGGTCTGTAAGTCCCTGCATCAGGTGATGGTCCCCCCTTCTTCAGATGGATGACTGTTGTTGTACACCCTTCTGCAATATTTTATGTTGTCTGGAGGCTGTGTTTAAGTAGCGATCCACCTATGTCTGCTAGGTCAGGTTTTAAGTCACAGTATAGGCAACCTGAGATGTTGTCAGGGCCCACTGAGTCTGTGTTTTTAGCCTTAGAGAGCACACAGATGAGCTGCTCTCCTGAAAAATAAACTGTGTGAGAACACCTCCAAATAAAACATTGGTTATGCATCACATGCTCCACAGTGGCACTGTTCACACAGTCATAACTCTACTTATGTCACCTTATTACATCAGTTGCACAACATATGCCTACATGTTTTTCATTGGGAAGCTGTGCTTGAGTGGCCTGATGCCATATAAGGATACATTATAAATGAATTGGTTGGGGCTCATGCAGAACATTTACTGACACAAATGCTGATAATCACACAATGAAGATGGTGACCATGTCAATAATTCTTGGGAATAGCAACACAGTTACATATGCATTGAATTCCACAAGGTTACAATTGAATCAAAATGTGATATTTTTGTGTATATCACAGCATTATAAGATGTGGATGAAACAAGACTTATATGCCCATTGAATCAGCATGAATATATATTGATGTATATCACAGAACATTTAATGATGGTAGGTATACACATACACACCTGTGCCATACTGAAAGTATCACTGTGATGGTTGAATGAGAACTGCATAGAACGTTGATCTGCTCCACTACAAAAACACATGCTTTAATAAGCCAACAATATACATAGTATCATCACAGGTCAATGGTTCTCAGGAGGTAAATTACTACAGCTGTTATGGATGGAACATGCAATCAGTTGGCAGCAGCATCCATCAATAAATTACCTCACATCACAGATTATAGTACCCTCTTGTAGACGTACCATACACCCACACCTCAACATATCACATGTCAATGACAACAACGTTGGCATGTGAAATATTCATAGGTTCATAAGACATTACTAAGCTAATGGACAATGTCACATAAAATCCTAACCATATTATACCATTTAAACCAAACTCCCTATATCTATATGATGAAAGATAGTAAGACTATGTGCATATGTGTGTATGTGTTTGATTGCATTACATACTGCCTCCCTCCATATGTGACGTGTGCACTACCCCATGGCAGAATAACAGGAAAGCAAGAAGGATGTTTCATGCTCATCAAAAATCAATGTATATCAAGAGTATATATTCCCCATTCTGAAAGAGGTATGGACCTCCTCAAAAATGATTACATGCTCAGATCAGCAATCATAAGACTGTATACATATCTACTGATGTCACAAGACTCAAACATAGTGAAAGTTTTGAAACATGAGGAGAATAAGTTGAAGATGACTTCCTGCTTAATTTAGGAAAGCATATCAGTGTCAATCAGGAATAGAAATTATACCCAAAGTACTGTAGATAAAAATCCGGCAGCAACTGAATGTGCTAAAAAACAAAAGAAAGAATATAAGGTGAAGAATCAGATGAGAAGGCAAAAAATGTGTAAAATGCATAAATACAGTTGCAAATATAGAAAACGCTTGTAACAACTTCATATTGACCAGGATCGAATACAGGAATGGTTAAAGAGAGGTGAATTTAAACCAGAAGATAAAAGGTTAATATTGGCAGCCCAAGACAGTGCACTATGAATACATTAGTTTACAAAGTCCATTGAACATGCGGGAGAAACAGACAAATGTAAGTTTTATACATTTTACACCTGTGTAGGTATAAAGCTGGATTCCATAGCACCACTACATATGTTTGACATTAACAGTGTAATGTTGTCCTTTATAGAGTATGATTTTGGAAACAGTTGCACATCTTATTGCTGGTTGTGATATACTAGTGGCAGAAGGACTGTATACTGAAAGGCATAATAATGTATCAATATGGTTGCATTGGGCATTGTGCAAACATTATAATATTAAAGTAGCTGAAAAACACTGGAAACATGAGACACAAAGCCTTATAGAAAATGATGATGTTTATATCACATGGGATCATCGATTACCAACAGTTCAAAAAACAGTCAAAAAATAGATGCAAGAAAAACAGATATAGTAGTCCATGAAAAGAAGTCAAAAAATAATTGATCATTGAAATTGCTACACTCAGTGGCTACAGTGTCTTATGTACAGAGAGAGAAAGTCATAAAATACCAGGATTTGCAGGCAGAAATGAGAACAATGTGATATAAGGACACCCATGCAGTTCCAGTAGTAGTAGGAACAAAGGGTCTTGCAGTCGTATTTAGATATGTTACTAATACATGTAACTCCATACAAACTGAAGAAGGAGTCATTAAAGGTGACATTGTGGGTGCTGCAAAGAGCACTTCTGGCTAACATCAGTGATTGAAACAATGCTAATTTTATGAACTTTAATCATACTTTGATTTAGGAATGGGGGTCCATTCCCATCATGATATTAGAAACCCAAAAGAGTTGGAGAAATTAAAAAAAGTCAGAATTAGCAATCACACATTCACCATTGGTCTTCAGATGGCTCGCAGAGGCTCATGGAAGGACTCTGCTTTATGATGTGTGTATGTATCTTTGATATGAGGCATCCTCCAGTCCTCTGCAGGAAGGATGTCATGTGGCCAGAGGGAAAAAGAGGACGTTAGATTCATGGGGCTATGTTAAAGGTTCTCCTACATGGTAGTAAAATGAACAGAGATTCTAAATTTCATAGAAAAAGTTAATATACCACCAACCACATACACAGCAGTAGACTTGGTTTGATTTGAACTTTACACCTGTGTAGGTATAAAGCTGGATTCCATAGCACCACTACATATGTTTGACATTAACAGTGTAATGTTGTCCTTTATAGAGTACGATAACATCATCGTATGCTGAGAAGAAGATGTTGAGAAGAGTGTCTGACATGGATGTGGAGTCACATCTCGGTGTATAATTGTATCAAAAATATTATTTGAATGAATACTCACTCATGTTACCTTCTGTCACATTAGAACCACTAATTATCTAGTTATAGAAGCTGGAGAACACAGTGCTTATCGTTAGTGCCATAGCATAAGTTTGACTTAAATAGTGTCAAAGTGCATGGATGACATCATCAGTGTATGTTAAGAAGAAGATGTTCAGAGGAGTTTATGACATAGCTGTGGACTCACATGCCATTCTAAAATCATCACTAGACTGATCATTGAAAGAACACACACACACACACACACACACACACACACACACACACACACACACACAAACCATTTGACTGTAGTAAGAATATAACTACTAACTATAGAACATAGTAGTTAACACAAGCACCACAGCAGAAACCTGGCTTTTACAGTGTCAGGCACTTTATAGTTAATGACATCAGCAGTGTCTAGTGAGAAAAAGATGGTATTAGGAGTGTCTCAGATGCTGTCCTAAAATGGCCATTCGAATGTGAACTAAATGAACACAAGCAGACCAGATGATCACAGTGAGACAAGAACCCCAATCTAACTATCTATAAAACACAGTACTTAATGTAATCACCACATCACAAGTCTGTTTTTTACAGTTTCAGACATCACTTAATAGCTGATGACATCAGCACTGGATGTTTGAGAGAAGATGTTGAATGCATGTATGAAATGGCTGTGTAGGCATGTATGACTGCCAAAATGTTTGCTCTTCATGGGACTTGATTGCTGAAGGTAGGATACAGACTCATGCTCTTCAGACTACAGACCCACACACATACACACACCAGTTGATTGCAGTGAGCTTAGAACCCCTACCTAATAAGGTACACAAGCTAGAGAACTCATTACTTAATGCAAGCACCACAGCATAAGTCTGACTTTTGCATTGCTACTGGAAACTTTTTAGTGGATGACATCATCATTGTATGTTTGGGAGAAGATGTTGGGAGACCTGTATGAAATGGACATGTAGGCAAGTACAACTGTCAAAATATTTGTTCTCCTTGGAACTGGATTGCTGACAGCAGGATACAGACTCATGCTCTTCTGTCTATTCACACACACACACACACACACGCACACACGCACACACATACACACACACACACACACACACACACACACACACACACACACACACACACACACACACACACACACACACACACACACACACACACGTTGATTGGAGTGAAATTAAAAGTCTTACCTAACTACTTAAAGAAGATAGAGAACTCAATACTTCATGCAAGCGCCACATCACAAGTCTCACTCTTACACTGCTGCTGGACAATTTTATAGAGGATGACATCATTATTGGATGTTTGGGAGAAGATGCTGGGAGGACTGTATGAAATGCCTATGTAGGCATGTAAGACTGTCAAAATATTTGTACTGTATGGGACTGGATTTCTGACAGTAGGATAGACACTTATGTCCTTCTGACTATGCATATACACTTACACATACATAGAGAAACAAACATAATGTGGCTGTTGTGGTAAATTAACCCACATGTAAGTATTTCGTTCCCATCTGCAGAATACAGTAGCTAATAACTGCACCATCCCTGGTGTATGCTTTTGCCTTGACATAGTGGTCTTTATAGATGATGCCATCATCATTATATGATGTGGGTAACATTTCCTGTTATGAGAGCAGTGTGCAGAATGTGAATTTTGTATTTTCTGTTGTGTTTCCAATGTGCAGATATACTTTAAAAAACAGCGTCTTAAACTAGATGCAAAAAGCTGTCAGGAATGTATGTAGCAGAATTGAGACATATTCAACTGTTTTTCAATATGGTGTTTGTGTTTGTGTTCAGTTAGCTTACATTTGGTAGACCATTTTAGAACATGTGAGACACTCCTACTACCATCTTCTTCTCACCAGACACTGCTAATGTCTCACACAGACACACACATGTTTTGTGATCAGCGTGAATGCAACTGTGTATGTATGTGTGCGCATATTTGTGATGAATTGATGTCCACATTAATTCATGTATAAGGCAATCTGAATCTCTATTGTCAGTATTAAGCTTTAGATGATGCAACAATGTAGTTATGCTATTTATTTTGGTAATGTAGTTGACATTTGAGGACTAATACTGATATATCTATTTTCAAGTACATGTGTGTAGGGCACATATGAGTCTGAGAAAATATGTGTTCAGTCAGCAACAGGTGCCTTCCCTTTGGTTGTGTTTTTACATGGATTATAATTCAATGTAGACTAACTGGGTATAAACATAATAATTCATGCCAATCCACTCTTTCCACAGCACACCTCTAAGCAGCTGGTTTGTGCGATCTATGACAAATGTTTGCACATGCAAGAATCACATTTAATGACTACTTGAACTTGAGACGTACTTATGCTTATGGGCTATGATAGAAATAGATGACAGATACTGTGATGCTCGTAATGTAGTTTATGTTGGAAATGTGTCATAAATTTTATGACATCAATTACTATTAGTACTGCTTTCCCCATCTGTGCATATTTAAGTGATGAGCAAATGCAGATCTCTGCTTAATTGAGAAAATAGTAATAGTTCCATTGGTTTGCCTTCCTCTCTGCAAACATGCTAAGCTGCAAGCCTTGAAAGTCAGCACTTTGGATAGTACTGAGTGTAAAAAAATTACCTACTGCCTATATGTCTCTGTGGCAACAGGGGTAATAGCAGCAAGCTCTTATTTTGAGTACAAATGATATAGGGCTCAAATACAGCTTGATCTAAGTTTTTACATGTGTTTCAAGGATGGCATTATGTAATTAAATATGATATTTTTTTGCAAATGTGAGAGGGAATGACTACAGTAAAGTACTCTATAAAGATGAGCATCAGTCAATTGATTTATGTCAACAGTCCACATATGGATTGGCATTTTTATACATTAATCACTATTATATTACATTTGTATAATATGAGTCTCTGCTTTAACTGTTTGTTTCTTTAGTGCAGTGATTTTAAGCATCATTGCATGGAGGTAACTGTGCCATGCCATAGGATATGAAGAGCCATTCAGTGTTGTTCCACACTGGTGAGCAAAGCCAAACTCTGCACAAATGCAGAGGACAAAAAGTGAAGGGCTTCATTAGAGGGCATTTCTTCCAAGTATGTGGTTTGTGATTCTATTTTCTGACCAGATTAAATGTGTAAAAATGCAATAGATGGGAAAGTAGTGAAATGGGGACAAGCAGGGAGAGGAACAAAGGGGAAGCAAAATAAGAATTTGCAGGAGGGAATTAGGAAAGAACCATAGCTATCCACTTCCTCAACAGTGTAAAATGAACATGTATAGAATACTGACTGATTCTGAACTGTCAGAAAAGCAAACACTGAAAGTAGTACTAATAGTCCTTGATGTCAACAAAGATGGGTGACAACAACACAATCATGTTGTATAGCCATTGGGACCGAATCAAGTGTGTCAAGAAGACACATGTGCAAAGTGGAGAGCTATGTCTGGATCAATATTTTTTGGTGGGACAGGCACTCATTTTTTTATTTCAGTAAGAGAGCAATGTTGGGTAAGGGAATTGTGTATGTCAAGGTCAGGTAAGTCAGGTAGATAATGAAGTGGGTGCAAACAGTACAAACAAGACAGGGATGTTAAAGGACAGAAAAGGTTGGGGGATACCATGATTGGGGAGAAGGAGGGGAAATCAGAGGCCCATGCCCATCAAGCAAGGGGACAGTGAGAATTTAGTCCTCACCCACAGAACTGTCATCACCTTCCCCTTCATTAGTTTACTGTTGAAGTCCTTGATGGGATTTTTAGCCATCATTCCAGCAAGCATCTTCTCATATGGCTGAGGCCTGCACAACTGGTACCTTCTATGACCTCAGTACCATGCTTGGTAGCTCCTGACAGGGGACAAAATCCCCACTTCCACCAATACTCTCAAAGGGTACCACTGCACCACCTGCTGGGATAATGCTACCTGATGTTGAGGGCCCAGGGGCAGTACTGCCAGGTTGGGTCCCAGATGTACTGAGTGTCAGTGCAGGAGCCGTTGGAGCTGGGGCAGGCTGAGCCACAGAGGTTGGCCTACCTCCCTGTGCTGTAAAGCATTTTATGAGTTGTCAGAAACTGATGATATTAGAACATTGTGACCACACATATAAAAATAAAAAAGAGAGATAAGTGGTAAGGTAAGAGACAAAAAAGAAAAAGATCACTAGAACCATCATATGTCACATACAATAAATTACTACAGTATAAATATAATTTTGCTTTTACATTTACATTAACTATACTGTTTAAAAACTAAAAACTAGGACTGATAATTATTACAAGTAATCCTTGCAATATGCATATGATGCATATATGCTTTTTCAAATAATACAGATTAAGTTAACAATGTAGCATTTATGCCAATTTTGTTGAAATTAATATTTAATGATTTTTAATTATTTTACAATGTATTTGTTACCTGTAGGGTTTGAACCCACAACATCAGAATACACTATTATAACTGACTCCTACAATTACCTTGAGCCATAGAATGAAGCATGCTTGCTTGATTTTACAGTTAAGAGATGCATGTTTGAATTACTACTAATGTATATAACAGCAATACGTTTAACGCAATAATAATTATTTTGTGCTCTATACATAGCCTTTTCTTCTGTTAGTCTTTCTACACATTCAACATGGGCTTCCCTGTTCACAGCAATCTCCTGGAAAGCTGTGAAATAAAGAGGAGAGAAAAGAAGAAGATCATTTTGCATACTAGTCTTGCCTATCCTGAGATTTGACTATAATTTAAAGTTTTTTATCTGTATACTTACACGACTGTGGGATGTCAGCAGTCCTTAACTCATCTAGCCATTTGTTGAGTTGTGCATGCTTGCACTTTTTCAGGTCATTGTAGTGGTGCCTGCATTGCTCTCCAGTGAATGGAATACCAGTCTCACTGGAGACAGCCTTGTCAAGACTATTCCAAGCCTCTGATTTATATTGAGACCCTGTATAGTCCCCCTGCAATAAACTATGGCTGTGGTGCTTTACAAGGAGTCCACTGAATATTCTGGACTCCTCTACACCCCATCTTGGAGCCCTAAATTAGGCACCTTCCTTTCTTGCTCCTGCTATGTCCACACAGATCAAACAGCTGTGTTAAAGTGTTTCCTGCCAATCAGTGATATCGCGTTTAAGGCTAGTGTGCAAATCTGAACAACCATGCCAACGAAGTTTGTGCAATGTTAAGCAGGGAGCAACAATGCCAAACAGAGATGAAGGCAGTTTATGATTTAGGAAGGTTAATGTCACAGTTGATATTAGTTTAGGGGGTTGATTGCAGCTGTACCTGTTAGATGACTTAACTTTTCAGGCATGTATTGGGGGTATAAATTTTATGACTTGACACATTGTTTGTGTGGCTTTATAATGTGGGATTCAAACCTATGTAAAACAGACAATACATATTCTTCCACATAGGTATTTTTTCATCCTTGCCACAGAAGTGTTTGTCAGACATGCTCATTAGTCATATAGACACATTAAAGAGTGAGTGATTAACCATGTACTGTATGTGTATGACCTGACAAGGTCCTGGTTTATACATTCATGTGCATATGCCTATCATTCAAGTATGAAGTTCATCCCAGAGCAGAAAAAACACTATTAAGTACAGAAACATAATTGTCAGTATACCCTCAATCACACATATAATTCATATGGTATCCACTGCTGTATATAGTTACTGTAATGTATAATTACCTGCATATTGTTCTTTATTTAAAAAAATAGAACAGCAATAATAAAATTTGGATTGTGCTAGACTATATCTCTGTCTCACCTGTATTATAACCATGAACTTGCACCACTTGCCACATGGAAGGCTGGGCAAGTGGTGTATTTTTTAAACTCATCACTGTCCAGAGTGCTCATTGCCAGAGAGAATTTGTTTGTCAGATATGTCCATTCATTATATATAGACATTAAAGAGTTGAATGGTTAATAACATATGCATGTGACATGAAATTTCTGAAAATAAATGTTTAATTGTAAAATCACAATTGTACTGATACCCACAGTTAGACGTATAATGTATATGATATCATGTGTATGCTCAATCCACATTCTATACATATTTATTTTATGTATAATTATTTTATATTGTTAATGTCACATATAGTGGAGCAGCATTAATAAAACTGTGTTTACTGGATTAGTACCCTAGCTCACCTGTATTGTAGCACTTAATGTACACCTGTTGCTGAGCTAGGCAGCAACTGTATATTTTCACAATCATTACTGTGCATGTGTGCTGACTGCTGTGCAATGTCACTTACTAGGTTTGCCCAATGGGAGACAACACGTTTTACAATATATCTTTTTAGAAATTTTTTTAGAAATTGACAGGTCTGCAGGTATTATGGAACCATGCTGACAGCTGCACAATGCTGCACAGAGTGTTTGAGCAGTGGAAAGCAAAAGATACTACAATGTATCTTTTTGAAATTAATAATGTCTGCCTGTTGTCTGCAGGTGTTCTGGAACTGCAGGTGTTGTGGAAGGGTGGTGACTACCACGCAATGCTACTTATAACATGTTTGTGCAGTGGAAGGCAAAGGATGTAACAAATGTGTAATTTATGCTGCCCTTATCACAGAAGCAACTTACATTACTTTTAATGTATTTATCCATTTCACTGTACTTGTGCTAAGCCATGCTGATATTTATATTGTTTTTTAAGGAAACATAAATAACATTACAAAACACCTTTTAAGACACCTGACTGATTTTCACATGGCTCTGAATTTGAACTATTATACTAATGAACCTACAAAACATACTGGGGGGTCACCAATCTTTGCTACAGAAAAAACTCTACAGCGGGAATGCAAATCATTGAGCATACAAGCCAGTCTCATTTCCTCCACAGTATTAACAAAACATATACACTTGTACATTCTCATTTGTTCACACGTGTTGCTTACATATTTATTTCAATGAGTGCTCACAAAGCCATTTGAGTATTGTTAGCACTAATGAAGCTCTGCCTTCTCTTTGTATTGTGTTCATTCTTCTCTTATCTGTGCTGTACTCTCAGACATGCAGTCTATAGTGCATTTTGTATCATTGTCCTTTATGTTTGATAAAATTACATGACAGTAAAAAACAGTTTTCATCAAAGGCAGGCTAGTTTGGCTATTAGTGAACAAAATGAGAAATGCATGCTGTTCACTTCAATTTAAAAGCTTGCTACAGTTATCGCTACACTTTGTAAGTGTATCCTGGGTGACACACCCAATGCAGGTAAGGTAGTCTGAACTGCTGTTGTGCCTTCCTTCTCCCTCCCACTTATCATTCACAGTTACAATCCTTTAGCAAGTAACACTGAGGCAGTGCCTACACTATATTTACACCTGCTAAATGAAGTCAAAAGTTTTGGATTCAGCAATTCTAATGAGGTCATACCTCATTTGCATCTTCACCATGCTCAGAGGCTTAAATCTACACTATAAAAAGGTAACTGTGAAACTAGGCAACTTGAAGGTGGGAAAACTTCCTGTATTTCGAGACCATTGAAGATTGCTATTCCTTTTGATTTATCTGCAGAGAAGGCTTCTGATCTTGCTAATGTATGATTGTATTTTTCAAGTACACTCTAGATTTGTTAACATGTTACAAAGTAAGAATATATATATATATATATATATATATATATATATATATATATATATATATATATATATGCATTAGAAAATGGATTTTTATCTGTATGCACTTCTTACAGTTCACTGTTGGCATAGGCATTTTTGGCAGGCATTTACTTTCTCAGATAGACAGGTCATTAGCTTTCATCACAAGCATTATAGTTAAAATTGGTTATCTCACAATCTATATTGTCAATGACACAGGGGTGTTATGCTTCTAAGATGGAAATTTTAGGTCAAAATCTGCACTGAGTATACACAATTGCTTTATAGCTTGTTGAATAACTCCATCTTGGATTGGTTAATTAGCATGCAGTTTATCTACTTATGCTGTAATTGGCATGCCACAACATTTATCGACGTTACCAAATACAAACTTTCAAGTTAACATGTAACCTTTATGTAATCCAACCCATAGTGTAACACTGCAGAAATACTGTCCCTACATTATAGCATACAGTGCCTATATTATGCCCAGTTCTTTCAACATCTGTTAGAAAATCTCATTTATGCATACAGCTAAAACTTGATCCACTCTAGTGGTCTTTCAGTACTGCAGTGACTTAAGTTACTTTGATGGACTCTAACCTATTAATCATTCCAAACACACCCCTGGCAGGAGGCCATGGCTAGAAGTTTAATACATACTTTACTATATTTCTTCCACCTTCTAACAGCAATAGCCATTTTTATCTTCCCCTAAAGCCAATATAAAGTTTGCCAGACCTTTCTGAAGCCTTCTCCACCTCAGTAATGGGTGCTAGCCTTAATCCTAATCTTACTCCTTCCCCCCCAGCCTTAACAATATACCTTATCTTAATAAAAATCTTCCCATAATACTGCCACTTTTCAGAAAAGAATTAAGCTAGTGTTATGCAAGATTTTAGTGTTTAAATTGGGAGAGAAAATAGTTTTTGTTGTTTTACATTTTCTGTCAGATATTTAGTTTGTTTGATATATATGTTCAAACATATTTTGTCGATGCTTGTGGTTCAACATTAAATGTGTTTGATCATATATAATATAATTTTATATATATATTATATATATATGTTTGTGTGTGTGTGTGTGTGTGTGTGTATAAAACATGCACACATGTGCATATATTACGCATATTGGAAAGATGAAAGCAGCTGAGACAACCAGTCTTATACAAATGCAGTTTATTTTACATAAATGAAAGTAAAGCAGTTTTCTAACAAAAAAAAATATTTTTTAACCAAAATCACAATAAGCACCTTTATCTCAGTCTTAGTCTTACACTGTTGGGAAAAGTCTCTATTGGTAAATATTTATGGATTTGTTTGCTAGAAACAATGCCCATTTTTTCCTTACATTTTTTTCTTCATCTGTGGCCAATTCTGTTTCCTAGAGTTTGATCTGGTGTAAAGTTTCTTTCATGAAGTGCAAATGTTCTCCAGTTGTACTTCTTTCACCTCTCTTTTTATATGACATTCAGTATCTCATTAAGTAAACCTCTTCTTGTGAACACAAGTAGTAGCATTCTGTTCATAAAGGAAAAAATACAATTTACTAAAAACACTACTAATTGAAAGAAACATCAATATGTTTACCATGAACTCTGTACAACACTGCTATAGATATTATTTACAAAACATTTTATACATTTTGGGTCCCTCATAATCTTCCATCTAGTGAGAATTCCCAAAGTATATTGTAATGATCCTCATCTAACTTGAATCCATTTGCCTTATGCCTAATGAATGGTCTGTTTTCCCAAAACTGGCCATTTTTTAATATGTCATGTCAGGTCCCTGCAGTACTTTACCTTTGAAAATGTGTAGTGGATTAACTGCAGTTAAACCCCTTTCCTTCTCCAACCTTTCTACTTTTATTTCCAGCTCATGAACCAGTCTACTATCAGCTTTTATAATGCTCTTCTCCTTCTTAGAAGCTCTGCAGCTTTCTTTTGTTTTGTTATGTTTTGGAACTGACATTATAATGTTACCACACTCATGTTATAACCCCTGTATTATGTCTCATTTAAACCATTTTGTACTATATCATTCATAGATTCATAGGCGCCTGTGAACTATATCCATTCTGGCCATCTCCTACTATTCTCTTAACTTTGTAGTTTATGTCATTTACCTTTCCTACAATTTCAACTGCACCCTGCCATTTAGACAAAAAATGTTTTCTGCTCAGGGAAGTACCACCTGGTCTCCAGTTTAGAATTTCCTGCCCATTTTAATGGGCCTACCTGATGGCTGGACAGCTCTGGAGTTTTCATAAGGTCAGCCTGTTATGAGGTAAAAGCCACTGCCTCTGCATCTACCAGACTTGCACTGCAGCCTCATTCTCTAACTCTTCTCCAGGAAAAGGCAACTCATACTAGAATTCTTTAGTATCCGCTGCTATGTCTTTCTTATTTAAATTTGTTCTGTTCCATTTATAAACCTAAGGCAGAGAACTATCTTGTGTTTGCTTATATTTTGTGCACTTTAGATTAATATGATTATTATTTGGGCTCTGTGGAAGGCTATTTTATCCATATCTTCTTTTTTATGTCTTTCCTTTATTGTTATTCCTCTGTCTCATGGTAAATGAACAGCACCCTTTCACTGTTTCTTTCTTGTCTGAGTTTTTTTCCCTCTGAAAATGATGTCTTAAAACACATATTTCTTCCACTTTATTTTTTCCTTACTTATACATAGCAGTCTTGTAATGACAGACGTGACATTAAAACTATGAATGGGTACTGTTTCTCCCTCATTAATCATCTTGGCAAAATTGTTCCTATTGCTCCATTTCTCTTTATCAGCACCTACTTGCTGATTAGAATTCCTAGTTTCTGGGGTTTTCTGTTGTAGCTTGTCAGAAAATTAAGAATCTAAGATGTGCATTCTCTACAGATACTAACTTTGTTCCCTTATATTAAAACCTCATAGACAGTGATTCCTTTCCTTCAGTCCCACTATTCTCATCTACTCCCTGCTTTGCAACATTTTAGGCTACAATGATCCTTTGTTTTCCTGCTTTGCAATATTTACAAGTTGCAATCTTTTATTATGTAAGTCCCCTCTTTCTACTGATTCCACTTTTGCAGACTGCTCTGTCATGTCAGACTACAATATTTTATTCTACATATTCCTTCATTCTAGTGCTTATACTCTTGCAGGCTGTGCTAATACACCAGACTGCATTTTTAATTATGTATATTCCTCATATCTACAAGTTCCATTTCTGCAATCTGTCCTGTTATAGAAGTATGCTACTTTATCTCTTTATCTGGTGTTTCCTCTTCTTCTGTGTCCCCATCAAAATCTATAGACCATTAGTGATTTATAGCCGCATATATGTTCATGTACTTTAATGCATATGACTGGGAGTGGTGGCATTTTGCCCATTTTGTAAGTGAGTCAGATGTACATCTGCAGTCTTATTCACTCAGTGTTTTGCCACTCCTTGCTAATAAGGTGGTTTGTCAAAATAACTACCTTCTTCTCATTGCTTCCATAACTCTAAAAGTGAGGGAAATCTTTCTGTATTATCATCTCATGTGTTAAGTTGGCAATGACAGCAAACTAATGACCTACTTACCTTCCTGAATGCCATTTGTATTCTATCTGAGAAATGGGGATACTGTTTCTTATCTGCTAAGCATACTACCTCAACTCCTTTGTTAGTAAAGGTTTCTTTTCAATCTGTCTACTAATATTCCTTTGAGGTTCTTGCTATTAATGGATTTTGAACCAGAAGAGTGCCCACTTCCATTCTAGCAATTAATTTTCAATAGCCATAACATCTCTAGTGGAGGAAGGCACTGTAACAATTTGCCAAAACCAGTTTGTGCACTCATTCTATCTGATTGATATGTAGTTTGTACTACCATCAGATTAAAGTAATCTTGATGCTACAGCTGCTGGTCTATTTTTTCCTTTGGAATTGGTCTTGCAGCTGCCGTACTTGCAGAGGCTTCATTTGTTTCCAGTATCACTATGCTGACCTAAAGCAGAGGAAGGGGGCGCTCTTGGCGCAATGGATCCAAGATACACGGGACAACCATGCTCCAGCAGTTTGTAAGTATCCCAGATATAGCTGTACCAAATTCTAGCCTGAGTATGTGATAGACAGGTATGCATAATGTTTGTTTTCTCCCCTACAGATTCAGTGGAAAGGGTTAACAATGCTGAGGCCCATACAGACAGACTGACAAGGCTGCACCAACAGGCTAGTAAGTACAGATCTACCTTGCAGTACATAGTGAAATAAATCAGAAGGAGTAAATTATTTACTGTGTTCTCTGTCTAACAATTAAAGAAAAGTTTGACAGACTAATAGTCATCAACAGCATATGCAGTAGTAGAGCACTGTGCCATATATGTATGATAAAAACCTAAACCACCAACTGTTGTGTTTACTTTGGTGTGTTGTTGTAGAAATAGAATGTGTACAGGTTCTGCACAGAAAATATGGCTTTGACAGCATGAATTAACAGAGGTTATTCTGAGAATCAGCTAGTATGCAAAACAGTAGATTGTGGAGCTGTAAATCAAGATATACATGAAATACGACATATGTTATGCAATAAGATCTGAACACTGAATACTAATGTCAAATGTATTATAGTGTGTCCCCTGCTGCAGTGCCTTGTGTTAATCTTTGCTTTCCAGATCGAATAATTTCAAAGGATTACTACACAGTACACTATCTGTCATGCATGAACTTTAGGATTACAATGTCAGACTGTTTAACTCACAGAGTATTAGGCAGAAAACAGTCAAACAAAAGACAGCAGTTCCCCAGTAGCTCAGTTTGAGGAGAAACAGCCTTGTAGTTCATTTTTGCACACCTAGACATGGTTCAAATCCAGGGAGTGGCACTGAGATATGTGCATATATACACTCAAGAAATCTTGAATATTTGTAGAAACAGTCAGATAGTGGTAACAGATATTTTCTCCACAGGTCTTACAGGTAATTAAATGTTTGTAGTAGCTGTTTGAAGTGTATAACAATACACTGTGTACAACTGTCCCACTGCCCAACCCCATACCTGCAAATGACAGCAGAACAGGTACATACACCATGCCCTCTTCCCGATACATGTCTCTCAAGTGTCATGCTGTCATGGCCAGTGGACACTGCTACCAATCACCTTGGACACAGATAGGAATCCAGGTGAACTATGCTAGTAGCAGACTCACACAACATCATTGCAGGGTACCCCTTCTTTGTCAAGTATGTAACCCTGACATGTACAAGCCCCCTCCAATAAAGTAGCCACAGTTCATCCAGTCTGCCCCATACCATTACAGGTTGACAGTCTAACTGGTATGTATGTGCCACAGAAGTTATGACCCATAGTTAGATGTAAAGTGAAGGCAGACCTGTAGAGTACTGAGCAGTACTGTTGTGAAAATTAGAAGCCTATACAGTTATTAATGGACTTTTTATTCTCTCACCCACCCATCATCTGCATCATTAATTATTATTCAAATACTAAGAGTATGTTGTTCTTGAAATTTATTGTTGGGGCATGTGTTCTATTATTATTCATATATTTAATTGGTTGCATATTAACATACCTTATTCATATACTATAATTGGTGGCCTGTTGCTGTCAGTGTAACTTGCATGCTGTTAAAATGCTTACTGTTGTTCCATTTATGCACATGTTCTGTTTGTTATGCAACTGTTTCAAATCTTTTGGTTTGGGTTAATGGGAACACCCACGCATGCTGTTATAATTAATTTTGAAATGTGTTGTTCATGGCTAACCAATATATCTGGGAAAACCACAACACCATAGCACATTTGGGAAGGCAGATCCCGGTGTAACCACCTGTCCCACCCCATCTGGCCATGGCACCGGGCACCAGCACATCTGGGATCCAACCCAGAACATCCTCCTCTGCTGGTCTTGCACCACCTTTGGGTGGAACCGCCTCAGGCGACAGGGACCATCCCTCCTCGGGTGTGGGTGTGGAGAGGATCCCATCACCTGCAGAATGTTCTGCAATATGGTGGGCAATGTCATCTGCTCTGAGTTGGGTGGGCAGCTGTGCCAGAAGGAGGGCTGCTTGGCGCACCTCGAGGGGCAGGCTGACCATCTTGCCCATCCCCCAGCACAGCCACCTTCGTGCCATGAAGGTGCAGTGGTGACTGCCCATGGGTCGGGACTTCAGTCCCAATGTATCCATTTGAGGGCTCATGGGCCTCTGCTACCCAACCTCCCTCCACGTCCAAGGAGTTTACCCACCTCATGTGTCATATACTGTCCTGTCTGCTGTTTTGTATGTCTTGCCTGTCTGGAAATGCTACCTATCCTACCCAACCTACATCCCCAAACATACCTACATCCCTTCACCAACATCCCACTCTCACCTAAAAAAAAGGCATCTGTCCCACAAAAAAACTATTGCCCCATACATAGGTCTATATTTCACCCCTATGTACAGTGAAATTAATCAATCTACCCACAAATTATTCTACAAATGTCTGTCACCAACACCCCTCCTTGTGGGGTGTGAGGCTGTAAATTACAAATTCTACACATTATACACAGCTGTTCCTGCAAAAGAAATGTAGAGTTATGGTCCTTTCCTACACCTGTCCTGTACATCCCTAGCTGGTTTTCTTATTGCTTTACCCCCTGCTTGCCCCCATTTCACCACTTTCCTATCACCCATTTTCCTTTTCTTTAATGAAAATTAGCACAGGTGTAAGCAGGAGTAAGCAGTGCTAATTGAAGCTGAGAGGACTTAACCATCTGTTAGCACTGCTTAGCTTCATGAAAAACCATGCAAACTCTCTTACAACCACATACAAGTGCTTTAATCACTCTGTCTCCATTATCCCTTGGTCTGCCTAGCAACAAAATAATCAATCCTGCAAGTCTCAAACCCAGGAAACTATGCACTACAATCACAGCAATGCACCACTACACCATCTGAGCTGAAAAGGCTTGTAATATTTTACAAACATAACATGCATTATGGTCATTTAACATGAGTAAAAAAAAGCTATCACTACCAAGTCTTGAACCCAGGACCTTGTGCACTAATATCACAGCATGGTGCCTCGACACCAACTGAACTGTAGAAATTTCAACTGTTTTTACAGACATATCATGCACTACAGCCATTTAACATAAGGGAAAAAAATAAATAAATATATATATATATATATATATATATATATATATATATATATATATATATATATATGTAGTACTCATATATATATATATATATACATATATATATATATATATATATATATATATGGGTCTATATTAAATATTCAAACACATAAATGTTCGAATAACTAAAGATCGAACTTTAGTGATTGAACGCTTAAATGTTCGAATATTTTAAAAATTAAAAAAAAATAATTAAACAAAGTGTAAAGTGTTTAAGCAGGGGGCAAGCCCCCCTGCACCCCCCACATCCCCCACTACTTAAATATACCAACTCCAAGATTGCACTTCAGTGTGCTACAGTGCGAACATGGAAAATTTCCCATTCCCTACACTGTAGCGCGATCTTGGAGTTGGTATATTTAAGAAGCGGGGGGTGTGGGGGTGCAGCCCCCCACGTGGGGGATGCAGGGAGGCTTGTCCTGTCTTACACCCACGTGGGGGGTGCAGGGGGGCTTGTCCTGTCTTACACTCCTTAGTGTTTTTGTTTTAAATTTTTTTTTTAATTTTTTTAAAATATTTGAACATTTAAGCATTCGATCACTAAAGTTCGATCTTTAGTGATTCGAACGTTAACTGTTCAAATATTTAATATAGACCCAATATATATATATATATATATATATATATATATATATATATATATATATATATATATATATATATATATTTGGGAATACATGCATTTAATTGTATGTTAGTTGTCCAAAGCCCTAAATGTCAAAGGCAGTTACCCAAGTTTTCACAATTCAAATTTTCAAATGCCGAATCCATGAACACCAAACGTCAGCCAGGCTAATATCCCCCCCTTCGTGACCCATGGTAGCACTTGGTTTGGTGGTTGAGTGATTGGAAATGTTGAATTCGGTGTTATGCTCGACATTCCGACTGTTCGCCAATGTGAGATTCAGCATTTCGGTTCAGAGAATGTAACATTTGTGTTGGTGTCTTCGACTAAATGCATGTATTCCATATATTTGTGTGTGTGTGTGTGTGTATATATATATATATATATATATATATATATATATATATATATATATATATATATATATATATATATATATATATATATATATATATATATATATATATATATACACATATATATATATATGAATGTACACACACACACATACATATATATCTGTGTGTGTGTGTGTGTGTGTGTGTGTGTGTGTGTGTGTGTGTGTGTGTGTGTATCTATGTATATATGTATATATGTGTATATATATATATATATATATATATATATATATATATATATATATATATATATATATATATATACTTTGAACTTGTAATAAGAAGCCTCACTTCTGTGAAAGTTCACTTTAACAAAAGTGAAATTTTGCGTAAGTGCACTTCACTGAAAACACCGCAGCACAGTGGAGAACATAAAAAACAAGCTATGTTCTCCACTATGGTGTGATAGTCACGGACCTTAGGGTTAGGGCATGGGATAGGGTAAGGGGATAGTTAGTAAAGCTATCCCCTTACCCTAATCCATGCCCTAGACCGAAGGTTCATGACTAACGCACCATAGTGGAGAACATTGCTATGTCCTTCAGTGTGCTGCAGTCGTCACGGACCTTAGGGTTAAGGCATGGGTCATGTCCGTGAGTACTGCTCGGAAGTTCAGTAAAACACCCATTCATTGTACTGAACTTTGCATAATTGCACTTTCGATTAAGTGTACTTTCGCTGCAGTGAGCATTCCATGCACTGTTTTGAATTAGTGAAAATTCGATCTAGTGTATGGAACCCATATCTATATTTATATATATATATATATATATATATATATATATATATATATATATATATATATATATATATATATATATATATATATATATATATATATATATATATATATATATATATATATATATATATATATATATATATATAAACAGTGTCTTACTGCAAAACATCTGTAAAAAGCCTGACAAAGTGAGGGGATAAAGGGCATCTTTGAAATATGGCTGCTATACGCGTAGAAGTCTGCTAGAGTAGCATTGTTTGATTTAACATATATTTCCTAATAGATTCCAGGTCTGAAACACAATGATTGCTATCATTTACTGATGTCAGTGCTCATCCCAGTGATTTGTCAGAAACTCACAACTGTTATGGGGAACAGACCAAACATGACATGCCACACATCTGGACATTGTCTACACATCTGGACAGCGGAGAGGTATGAATGCAGTCACGTAACAAAAGAGAAAAAATAATGAGAGCTGCCAACCATTTCACCCAGTACCTTCTGAACCACAGTAAGACCAACATGACACTACCACAAATCAACTCTGGGGAATTACCCATGTATCTCCAAATATATCATGCACTACAGGGATGGAACTGTAGGGAAAAGCAGACACTGGTGAGAAATTTTCCACCCACAACCATTTGCACCTCAGTCACAGCAACATACCTGTACCCCAAATGAACTCTAGAGTAGAACGACTGAATAAACATATCCTGACTGCCAGTCACACACTACACTGACATATACTTGGCCAACTCACAGTCTACTGGGAATCCTGAGGTGTTACAGGACATTTCTCAGTCTGCCCCTACAAACATATATACATGATAGACCACCAGCAACATTAGTAGCATGCACAGTCAGATAGAAAAGAATCTATGACACTCACATCTGCTACTCTGCCTACTCAGCCCAACAAACATTTACACACAGCACTGCTACACAATCATGGCATTCTGTTAACAATGGCCAGGCATACATAACTCTCAACTCTACAGATTTCCACAGAATGTCCAGGGTGTGGGAACATATTTAATGCTACTGCCACATACCACTTCTAGGAGTCTGCTAAGTCACTGGGATGATATCAGGAGTGCAGTCACTAAATAATGATACACCATACCTCTGAGCCTCTTACTGCAAGACATATGGACAAAGCATGACATACTTGAGGGACAGGGGGGCGAAAAGAGGGACATATCTCACATAATGGTGTTACAAACTGAAACAGTTGATGGTGTTACATGGGTTGTTGTAACATAACAACCCTGAAGGATATGATGTCTGAAACACTAATGGATGTCAACATTTACTGACTACAATCCTCACATTATCCTACTGTTTTCTCAAAAACAGAAATTGTCTGAGGAACAGACCAAACATAGCAGGCAAACCTTTGGGCAGTCGTGGACATCTGGACAGTTGAGAGGTATGTCATAGACATATTACTGTCAGACGTCAAGTCACATAGAAAATACATCTCCAAAAAAACCCTGTTAATCTAGCAATCCTCTATGTGTATAACATTAATACTTACTTACAATCTGTACCCAGTTCTTGAGCTTTGTCCCCCATATTGTTGGGCTGTCTCCACATGTCTTGTCCTGAGAGGTATTTCCACCTACCATTGTGAAGCTGTAGCTCCCAAACCTCCATAATGTCCTCCACACAGGCAAGGAAAAGGGGCAAGGCACACACGAAGGACTTAGTCATGGCACTGTGTTGCTATGACATTGGCTAATGGAAAGACAACACAGCTGCTCTGGATGCAAGTAGCAAGTGGTAGACACCAATTGGTGTATAGGCCATCACATGCTCATGAGCATTACCTATAAAAGGCAAGCTACTACTATGCAACACAGGTCTGAACCCATCTACACAAAGACAGACTGTGACTACACAAACCTAACCATTTGCATTATTCTGAGGAAACTCTTCAGCACTATAACAGGTATGTCAATCATGTAACCTTGTAATGGAATGCAGAAGGGGGGATGCAATAATGTGAAATAGGAAATTAAATGCTAGGTCACAACAAGACCTGCTGGACTCGCATGCTGCTGTCCAGCACCTATGGCCATTCCTGCTTGCCCTGTCTGCTTTGGCATGGATCACATCTTTGTCCCCTGAGTCACTCCAGCAAAGTTCAGCTCATGTATGACTCCTACTGGAGTGTCTGTTGTCCAATACTGAGTGTGACACTGCTAGGCCAGCTACCTGGGATGTTGTAAATAGTCATATGTCACCTGTGAATGCTACTATGGTACATATTCTTTCCTTACAAATATAAGAGACTTATATAGGGTATGTGCATAGTACACAACAGGTGCAGAACTGTGTGTTGAACTGTTTGTTATATACTGAGCTCATACCTGACAACTGTCCATAGATTTTCAGACTGACCATATGTCTGCCTCATATTTGTAGCCAATGCTTCATACAGTTGTGTACTGTCTGGGACATCACTGGCAATACATTAAAGACTGATGTCATAACATAATAGCATACATTTGATTGTCAGATGTCATATCCTGTAGGATAGACCTGTGAAGGCGACACCATCTTTTCTGGCATCTAAGTGTGTTTCAGCTAGATTCATAAAGTGACTTTATTTTCTGGCTTTTGCCCACCAGTGATGTGTGCCTTTGTGCAGATGTCTTGCTCTAATAGCATCTAGGTGTCTTTAGCATAAAACCCATATCAATGCAAGTGTAGCTTGTCCTGTAGGATGCCAACATTTGTGCAGTCACTGACACCTGCTTTGCAGCTGTGGAGAGCACACTAACCTTGCTAGGTTACTCATCCCATCATATGGTTAGACCCCAAATGGAGGGCTGCAAAGCCACAGGAGGTGGAGTGTTAAACATTATCATACACATACACACCTCCAGGCTGGTCAAACAGTATGATGCATGAAAGACATCTCAAGTGCAGTTAACAGTAGACAAAACACCTACTCAAATCATAGCTAGCTACAGGCCTCCAACCATGACTATGGACACCCACCACACCTATTGGGACTTGCTGGAATCTGTCAGGATTCAATCATCTACCCTGCCCCTGGGTGACTTCAACTACCCAAACATAATGTGCATGACCTATGCCACCTGAACATGAATGCACAGAGCTTCCTCGGCTTTGCCAATGGCAAAGCAGTGGATCAGCCAGTCAACACTCCTATGACAGGTGAAAATATCCTGTACTGGTCCTAACCAACATGAGTAGCCACTGTAGCACTCCTACAGTGTTATCCTTCTTGGTAAGCTCTGACCACATAGTCATCGTTGTTCAGGTCACAATCTCCCCTGCCCCCTAATCAGTGTCAAACAAATTTAACTTTACACAAATGACTATAAATCTCCACAGAGCAGGTAGAAGTAGCTTTACTGCCAATGTCCCAGCAGTTGGAACTAGCAGTAGTGTCCAAGCCCACACCACAATACTATGTGAGCACCTAATGGTTGGGAGGGTGGCCTAATGGTTAAGGTGTTTGCCTTACAAACACAAAGTGCAGGGCTTCAGTCTCACAAGGGATAATTGGCTAGGCTTAAAATGGCTCACAAGGGCAGTTAGCCTAGTACTAATCTATGAACCTATGAACATAGCTGTATGGACTCAGCAATACCTGACAGGACAAATCATCTCCCTCAAGGTAGGGTAAACATCTGTGGTGGACAGCAGCAATACACAAATACCATAATAGGTGGAAATAATTCCTGGACTGGGCCAAGAAGGAACAGGTGCCTTATTGGAAGCAATGTCATCTTGGTCTACACAAGCAAATAAGATCACAGGTGAATTAACCTAAGACTATCTTTGAGTGCAAATTGGACACATCCACCAAAGCCAATCACTAGGCCTTCCACACATATGTCTGGAAGGACAATCACTAGGCCTTCCACACATATGTCTGCAGTCCCAGAGGCAACAAACAAATCTGTTCTGTAGTGGTGTTCAGTAACACCACATATACATACGGCATAGATATAGGCAACCTGCTGCAGACAGGTGAAGTGAAAACATCACCCCTGTCTCCCCATCGGTACACATGTGCATGCACAGCACCTGCCCCCCTCCCCTCATCATCAGGAAGCAGGTCAAACTCCCCTCTCAAAGGCAACACACAGAAGTCTCCATAGCCCTAATACCATCCCTGACTGCATCCTACATGAACTCAGGCATGAGCTCTCAGATCCATTATGCACTGTCATCAACCAAAGCCTCCACACCAGTGTCATCCCATCTGCATGGAGGACAGCCACTGTCATCCTTATACACAAAGGCAGAGCAATCCACTGACCCAGCCAATCATATGCACATCAGCCTAACTAGCCTGCTCTGCAAGGGCATGGAAGGTAATATCAAGGACAATATGAACAGGGACATTGGCAACCTCAAAATGCCTGAGCCCACATGGTGTGGCATTGTCTAAGGGAGATCAGGCCTGTTAAACCTGGTCAACTTATCTAAAGTGGTCAACAAACACAAGGATGAAGGGAAGATGGTGAGTAATGCCTACCTTCACCTAGCCCAATTCTCTCACAATAAACCCCAGGTAGCCAGGATACATATGCCTTCACAGTTAGACATCATCCTGTATGTTACCAGATGGGTAGCTAACCAGCTCAATGATAGTACCTACTCAGTCAAAGTAGTGGAACCCACCTCTAGTAATAGAGTCTTCTAAAGTGGTGCACCCTAAGGATCGGTCTGGGGACCTCTACTGCTTGAGATATATGTATCTGAGGTACAGGACAAAACAATGGTTTGTGGCTGACCAGGTTTATAGATGCTTGCAAGCTGGTCACTGTATTACATTCCCCTACTGATGTGAGCATCCCCCAAGAGGCCCTCACCCAATTAATGACTGATGCAAGAAGCAGTGCCACAAACTGAAGATCAGGAGAGGCATCATTCTCCCTGCTGTGGCAGATGTTATCCACACTAATTATGACAGTAATAATGTACTGAGCATGCAATCAGGTGTGAGGTAACTTGTGCACCAAGGTTGGTAGCAACATGACTGTTTCCCACCATGTGGGCATCATTGTATGGAAGGCTGTCTACATGGCCCACCTCATAAATATGGGTATGTCATCCAGGAACCAGGAGGCCACAACATCCCTGTACTCCACCCTTATCAGACACATTACCAAGTAGAATGGCTCCTTTGGCATGTAACCACAAAGCACAACACCAACCAGTAAAAATGAATAAATGAATCACACGCTGAAATAAAGGAACCAAGCGTTTTACTAAATAAATAAAAGACTCAGTAAACTAATACAAATGTTAGCACTTTCGTAAGGCACATAGACCAAACTTCATCAGACAATAAAATGATACAACAGTTCATCTTATATAACACACCCACACTCTTCAATTAATTAATCATGAATACTCACTCTAATTGATAACAGCTGAACTGTCGTATCATTTTATTGTCTGATTAAGTTTGGTCTATGTGCCTTACAAAAGTGCTAATGTTTGTATTAGTTTACTGAGTCTTTTATTTATTTAGTAAAATGCTTGGTTCCTTTATTTCAGCGTGTGGTTCATTTATTCATTTTTACTCCTTTGGCATGTACCTTGCCAAGCAAATGCAGCAGTTGCAGAAACCATAGAGGTTTCTGACCAGCCAAATCTAGGGTCTGTAACACCTATTCTATACAGGTATGCTAAAAGCCCTGTCCCTGTACTCAGTTTCATAAAGACTGATCACAGGTGACCTGTGTCTGGCATACAAGGCCATTTCCAAACCAGCTTTGATGGTAGTTCTGCATATCTGTAAGACAAACCCGACTCATGCATCATGCACGTAAGGCCCTCACCTGGTCTGTGACATGTATAGTACTTGTTGGCGGGATAGTGTAGTGTCCCAAACAATACACTGTCAATAAAATACACTCCATCCCCATGTCTAGCAGAGTACGTGTATAGCCCTCTTGAAGAAGAAGCTGGATGACTTCATGGGCAATGGATGAGACACCCCTGGGATCCCACATATGTCCCAGCTAGACAGGGGAAACAGATGCTGGCTTTGAAGGGACATGGGCAAAAGTCTGGGCCAGACTTATGAGGGCATCAGGATCAATTGCCTGGTATCATCTTATGAGGCTATGCACCTAGTACTTGACATGTTTCCTGTATGGATTGCAGACTGTTCTGCAATGTTGTTTGAAATGAGTCCCTGTGAGTCTGAACTGTGTAGGTAATGCAGTGATAGTGCATAGTCCTGTTCCTTCATCAGTTATCATCACATATTGTTACACCTTGTCATTGTGTTTGGTATGTATAGCAGTAAGTCAGCTCTCACAGTATGTGCATATGCACTTGTTGATAATATAACTCACTCCAATAGCATTGGTCTTGGCCACAATTACTATTCTGCTACTAGGCCCATCACACAGTTGAATTTGTCATCCTTTGTTGTGGGCCTTACAGTGGCAGTGAAAGAGATGGATTGCAGCATGCAGAACTACCATAAGATCTGCCCTGAAGGGCCCATAGTTGTCACAGCTGTGCCAGACTGCACCAGGAGTGTGTGTGCGTGTGTGTGTGTGTGTGTGCATGCGTGTGTGTGTGTGTGTGTGTGTGTGTGTGTGTGTGTGTGTGTGTGTGCACTAGTGTGTGTGTGTGTGTGTGTGTGCACTAGTGTGTGTGTGTGTGTGTGTGTGTGTGTGTGTGTGTGTGTGTGTGTGTGTGTGTGTGTGTGTTTGTGTGCATGTGTGTGCGTGTGTTTGTGTGTGTGCATCAGCAAACATAATACTGCAGGGTATTCATTTACATATGTTGTCTTCCTCTCGCAGGTGAACACAGGGGTTTGTGTCCCTCCCCCTCACAACCTAATGTCAGTGTCTTAGTGGACTCCCATGATGATAGTGGTCATAGTGAGGCACAGGTGGGGTTGTTGGTGCCTGAATCTGTGCCATTATTTGGTATCCCACTTACACTCACCATGTCCCTGCACACAGTCAGTATGCCCACACATAGTCCCCAGCTGCCACAGATAATGGACAGGTTAAGGGTGATGGCATGGAACAGGCTAGTGTGTTCAGTATGGTGAGTGTGAGTGTAAACACCAGCCATAGCCAGAGAGCAGATGAGGTCTCACACAGGCAGATGGACAGAAATGGTCAATGGAGGGCTGCTGCCTATCAAGCCCCTGTTGAAAGTGGCACAGCAGGTGTCACCAGATGCATGTTACAGTCCATCATGGAGGCAAAGGCACGTACTGACCGCAACACCAGACAGATGTTCAGGGTCATGAATGCAGTGTTCCCTGCCATGCATGATGACCTCCATGGCATTTGTGATGCCATATGTCATCTTGCCGATGTCGTGGATAAACAGTGGGGTGAGACATTGTCACTGCTCGAGCGTGCAATGCCTGTGCTTGAGAATGTGGTGGGAGTAGGGCATCGGCCAGCTAGACATAGGTCAGCAACAGGATCAGCACAAACACACACACACACACACACACACACACACACACACACACACACACACACACACATACACACACACACACACGCACACTGCTGCATGGGGGCATGCATTGAAACACACATGCACATGAAGGTGACACTTATCAGAGTAGATGACCTACCCAACATTTAATGTACAATACATAGTGATACAACCATTGCATGCACATCAGTAGCTTGGTGCTAGAAACTGTGTAACTGTGTTTGTATGGTGGATGACATCTGTATGGGCTGACACTAGGTTGACAATGGGGGAGTTCACAGGATGGAAGAGGCACACAAAATGGTATAGCCATCACATAGACACAATAAAGACAGCCACAGGGGCTATGCATACAGAAACACATGCATAGTTGCCAATAGACATATTAGTAACCCTAAGTATCTACTTGTATGTACTATAGTGCTCTGTACACATGATATGCTGCAGATATATTATATGCCTGGAATCTAAAATGCAACCTCTTGCAATAGGTAATCTTGCAAATGCCTTCATGGATGGTGGGATAACCTACCAGATGTAGCAATTAGTCTTGTCTACTGCTCCTACAAACCTGCACAAGTGATAGAGTGACAGACTTTGTAGCAGCATGATGTGTCCGTCAGGTACGATGTGTGATGCTGGCATGTGTGTCCCTACAGTAACTGTGACATATTTGGCAATGATATGACAGGAATGCTCATTGTTAGGGGACACAGAGCACATATGGGTTTCAAACGTGTATATTCCATGTACATCTGTACAGATGGCTGGTATGGGCTGTATAGTATTACATGGTGCATGTGAGGCAGATGCCATTAACAGGCTCTTTAAAGTAGTGTCATGGGTGGGGTGGTCAACAGGTCTTAAAATGGTATAACCTACACACAACAGAGGATATGCTTCACACACACTACTAGAGTTGTCAGTATTGAGATTAGAACCCCTACCTATGTAATTATTTTCACTATAGTATTACACTGTTATTGAGCACACCACAGAGCTTAGAAGGCTGACAAGTATATACAGGTACATCTAAGGTGAATGACATCAGCAGGCCTTGTAAAGTAGGGCAATGGGACATGTACCGGGTGGTACATGCCTCAAAATGGTATAACCCTCACCCACAGAGGATTAGTTTCTCATCCCATACGCACAAAGGGATGATGTGATTTGCACACACAGACAGACACACACACACATGCACACACACACACACACACATACACACACACACACACACACACACACACACACACACACACACACACACATACACAGTATCACAGTTGCCAGTATTGAGTTTAGAACCCCTACCTACCTAGTTATGTGTACTACAGTGTTATGTAGTTATCACATGTGCCACAGAGCTTATAGGATTTAACAGTATCGCAAGGTATGTCTAAGGTGAGTTACATCAAGAGCCCTTGTAAAGTATGGCAATGGGAACTGTACTGGGTGGGAAGGGTGTCAAAATCTATTACCCTACAAACATACACACTTACAAACATCTTCACACACCACCCACGCACACATACACACACACACACACACACACACACACACACACACACACACACACACACACACATATTTGCCACAACTGAGTGTAGAACCCCTGCTTATCTAGTTATCACTACTACACTGTTACTTAATTACATATACCACAGAGCTTATATGACTGAGTGCTGTCCAAAGGTACTTCTAAGAGCAATGACATCAGCAGGACCGCTAAAGTAGGACACTGGGAAGTGTTGTGGGTGGGAAAGTTCTCAAATTACTTTGTCCAGGGTAATCCTATGGGCTAGGATTGTAAAGGCTCCAGGGCCATTAGCCTAGTACACACCTATGAACCTATTAAACTACAAACATATGCACTTACAAAGTCTTGTAGATACATTTCTACACACACTTGCCAGCCTTGAGAATAGAATTCCTGCCTAGTTATTTGTACTAAACTGTTACTTAGTTATTGCATGCACCACTGAGCTTATATTGCTTAGAGGTGTACAAAGGTACGTCTGAGGGGAATGACATCAGCAGAACTGCTAAAGTAGAGCACTAGGAACTATAGTGGTTCTGAATGGCCTAAATCTGTTTCACATATGAAAACACACACACTTACATTTGTCAGAACTGGGATTAGAACTCTTACCTATCTAGTTATTTGTACTATAGTGTTATACAGTTATCGCATGCACTACAGAGCTTATAGGGTTGACAGGTGCCCAAAGGTGCTTCTAAGGTGAATGACATCAACAGGACTGCTAAAGTAGGGCACTGGGATCTGTACTGTGTGGGACAGTCCTCAAATTATTTCAGTTTACAAACATACAAACTTATACACATGTATACACACTTGCTATAACTGGGAATAGAACCCCTGTCTATCTAGTTATTTGTACTATAGTGTTATGCAGTTATCACATGCACTACAGACCTTATAGGGCTGACAAGTGCATAAGGGTACTTCTAAGGTGACTGGCATCAGTAGGACTGCTAAAGTAGGGCTCTGGGAAGTGTTGGGGGTGGGAAAGTCTTCAAAATAATTCAGCCTAGAAACATACACACAGACACACACACACACACACACACACACACACACACACACACACACACATTTGCCAGAACTGGAAATAGAATCCCTGTCTATTTAGTTATTTGTACTATAGTGTTACACAGTTATCGCATGCACTACAGAGCTTATAGGGCTGACAAGTGCCCAAAGGTACTTCTAAGGGGAATGACATCAGCAGGACTGCTAAAGAAGGGCACTGGGAAGTGATGTGGGTGAGAAAGTCCACAAAACAGTTCAACCTTCACACTTACACACACTTGTACACACACACATTTGCCGGAACTAGGAATCAAATCCCTGCCTATCTAGTTATTTGTACTATACTGTTACATAGTTATTGCACACTCCATGGAGCTTACAGGCTGGGGTTGTGCAAAGGTACTTCTAAGGGGAATGACATCAGCAGGACTGTGGGGCACTGGGAAGTGTACTATGTGGGAATGGCCTAAAACTGTTTCACCTACACACACTTACATTTGCCAGGAATGAGATTAGAACTCCTACCCATCTAGTTATTTGTACTATAGTGTTTCACAGTTATCACACACATTACAGAGCTTATAGGGCTATCAGGTGTCCAACGGTACTTTTAATGTGAATGACAGCAGCAGATGTTGTGAAGTAGGGCAATGGAAAGTGTACTGAGTGGGAATGGCCTCCTAATACTTAAACCTACAGACACACACACACACACACACGCACACACACACACACACACACACACACACACACACACACACACACACACACACACACACACACACACACACACACACACACACACACACGCACACACACACACACAAAGGCAAGTGATGTGATATTACAAACTCCATCTCAGTACTATTACACAATGGAGCTCGCCTTCATGCTGGCACATGTAACTGGCTACAACTGGTATGCCACAGTTCACAGCAGGATATCACTCTATTCCATTCAGGGTTTCCATGTGTATGACTTACTCTCTGTGTGTTCCCCGCTGTGTATCTCTCCATGACTGCCTTTCTCTCTCTTCCCCACATCTATGTGTGTATGCTTGACATATTGTTATCTGTTGCCCATATATATGTCTGTATATCACACGCAACAGATGCAGATATATCACATATGAGCCACCTACAGCTAGCTGAGGCTAAGCCTGTCTGATGGGTGTGTCTAGGGACAGTTAAGGTGTACATAGCTGTTTGTATGCAAAGACATATATGCATAATACAGTTATATAATCCAATGTGGGTTCCAAATTGGCCTGTGATTCTCTAAGTGTAGGACCATGCCCAGTATGACCACCTATAGTAAGAGTGTGACTCCATTCCAGAGATAGTTGTACTGTGGTCTGGGTTTTGTGTGCTACAGCCATACCTCTCAAAAGTAAACAGGACTTTCCTAGAGGTACTGGGTTTGTTTTAGCAGACATTTTCTGACATATCTAGAGTATGACACTGCAATGTACTGTGTCATTACCTAGTGACAGACATCCTCAGATCATCACAGTGCTTTACCAGAGGAATAAATGATGTATGATGCACAGATCAATATTATGAGCCCGAATATACACATTCTTGCCCATAAAAGGCCAGTTGAGAGGTCTGGCCACAGCCGGTTGACTGATGAAGCTGTGTAAACAGTCCAGCAACTTGGTGATATACTGGCTGGGGATCTCCTGCTTGTGTGGTATTCTTCTTACCTGAAAAGTCATATCCTGGTGTGGTTATATGTCTCAGCTGTACATTTTTTGTCAGATTGTCCAGGTGTTTGTCTAGAAGTTTTGTCCAGTCCTCATAAACGTGTCTTTATGGCAAGTTAGTTGCATATAATTGAAGACTGACATTACAAAATAATGATAGACATTAGTGTTTCAGACTTCATAACCTTCAGACAATTCCTGCTAATGCAAAACCCCTTATTCTACCAACTTTCTCAGTATGTAAGGGCAATATTTACAACATGTGCCTATCATTGTGTCTTTGTCCCACTTTTATTTATGACCTTATACAGATGTCTTGCTATCAAAGGTTGGGAGGTATGGGTGTGGGTACAGAGTGCATTCTATTGCACAGAAATGTCCATTATATGTGTAGTATATTTCACACAGCAATGTGAATTCCAGGTATGTCAGTGGCAGAGCAGTACAAAGTAATGTGGTGAACCACTGATAGACAGTTGTGTATAGGTTGATAGGTTGCTATAACGTTAGTAGGGTATTGGCCCTGAAGCCGATATAACCCACACAGACAAGAGTGCAGCCCATGTTACAACATGCCACCACACAGAGCTCCTGTCCAGCAGGGACACAGGTGGGATCACAGGACTGTATTTTGTATTTCCTGTGCACTTATACAGGGAGCACATCACTATGGATATTGAGACACTTGGCTTGCTGTTGACAGGGAGTGTATTCCACAGATGGGGGAGTGTGTGTTACACATACCTGCCACACCAAAAAGCCGTACTGATATCACAGCCGAGGTTGATACTGCACCTACAGGTTGATGGAGTGGGCCTTGATTTCCAGATGTGCAACAGTCCCATCAAGGCAGGGTCTGGATTGCTTTGTATGCCAGACAGGGGTCACCTCAGTGGAGTCCTTATGGAATGGGGTACAGGGACAGTGCTGTTAGCCTATCTGTGTAGGGTAGGCGTTTGGGGTTTGTGGTAAGGCCCTAGTGTTTTCAAGACCCTGGTGTGTGGAGTCTACATTGTCTGTGGTGTGTAGGTCTGTGGAGTCCTCATGTATTTTTGCCTATGAAGTGTCCATTGTTTGGGTTTTGTTTTATTTTGTTGCAGACCTCCACTTACATGAGTGTGTGTTGTGTATTTGCAGGTGATATTTACCGACTCCTTACACTGCATGGCACCTATGTTACTGCACAATCTGTTCTGGTGTGCACATTCTCCATTTGTCTGTCCAGTGTTTCCCCTTCCTATTATGTTTGTCTCTTTGTCCTTCTGTAGTCCAGTCACAGGCTTTGGCCATAGTGGCTGCTGATATGTATTTTAATTCTGATGTGGGCAGGGTACATGCTGTTACATCACAAACAGGGTTATGGACTTCACACCTCTGAGTTTACCTATTTAGCAGGTTGTCCATCATTGCACCACTCCATTTGGTGTGGTCCTTAGACGGTTTGTGTTGCTATATGTTATTATGAGGCTACATGTGGACCTTGCTGTCATACTATCACAGACTGACATCTGGACAGGTCCAAATATGACAGTCAGACAAAGACCCACACATGGGGACAGGGTGTTAATAATGTTCTGCCAAACATAGACAGTTGGGAGACTGGTTTGGTAATTGCTTGTTTGCTCTTATGGGTATGACATCTGCTTCCCCACTGTTTACCACTGCTGTTTTGACATGACCCTTTCTTGTTTTGAAAATAATTGGCAAGCAAATGCAATGTTTGGGCAAGCAGAACAGATATACAAGGCATACTTGTGCTCCTTCTGTGACAACCTGTGTCATTCCAGGGGTATAGCTGTTGGCCAGTGACATGTTGTCAGTGCTGACACAGAAAGGTGGCAGCCTTTTATACACTGGCAGTACACTGACCTTCAGGTACCTGGTGTCCTACTAGCCACCATATCTCTCAACTTCTGAGAGCCAGAGATCTGGACAAAGCCATAAGTAATTGGGGGACAGAGGCCTATATATAGGGACCATTTTTAAGTATTGGCCTTACAAACCTAGAAAGGTGATTCAATAACAGTTTTTGCATTAGCATGCATGTTTCTACAGGGTATGAAGTCTGACACTACAATCTGTCATTATTTTCTGACCTCAGTCTTATGTGATTTGCCAGTGAATTGCCAGACAACCACTATTTCATGTTATACAGACCACAATTATGATGCAAACCTCTGGACATTCTGCAATAGGTCTGCACAACTGAGAGGTATGGTAGGCACTGTGCAGGTTACTCCAAGCTGTGTAATGTCCATATGTGGGACCCCCTGTCCATGACCTGTATAGATTTCCTGCATTAACAGATAGTTACATCTGGACAGTGTGTACAACTCCTACTATAGGTGTAGCTGACACACAGAATAGTTGGCACTGCCATTCTTGGAACATGGCCTTGTCAAAGACAGCGCTGTACCTAGGCCATGACTACACAACAGCTGTGAGTAGGTGCTGACCACATCCTGACAGTATTAGCCACACATATACATAGCTTATTGACCCCTGCATATTGTGGACATGCAACAAGTTATCATGTTGATTGAGACAGCCCTGGCAATGTGTGCAATGCTGCTATGCAAACATGCATGTTACTGAATTTCTATGGGAACATGGGTGTGGGGGGGGGCATACCTGTCAACTATACACATTTGCAGAGACTGCGTTGATATGTGCTTTACATTTTGGTTCCATTTAGCATAGTATTATGCTCTGTTTTGGAGACTAGAAGCATACCACTAAAGACCACAGGTCAGATTGTAATGGCATGTATTTGAGTTTCAGACTTCTTACCCTTCAGAGCTTTACTGCAACTGCAACTGCAAGACCTGCTGTGCTATCACTGTGTAAGTCCATAGGGTGTATTTCATCATTGTCACCATTTGTGGGCCTTTGCCATACATTTCTTTATGGTTTTCTATATCTGACTTGCTGGGTGAGGCTGAGGGGTGAGTATGAGACCCCCACACTGACATCCATGCATGTGACTTACGACCCCCCAGTTAGTTGGACCCCCACATATACTGCAGTGGGATTTGTCACCTTGGGTGCTACGTGCATAGTGTGGGGAAGCCAGTATTGGGCAAACATTTCCTGGTGTCCCACATAGCTGTCAGTTGTCTGCTGCTATCCCAGTAGGCCACCCCATTTCCTTGCATGCATGCAGCAATACCATAGATATGCTACCAGAACATACTAATTCATTCATTTATTGTTAAGAAGGCTGACTTACCTTGTGCCTGTGGCAGTTATGAGGATGGTGCTTGAGGGCTGCTTATGTTGTATGCATGCAGTAAACTGCCTATGCATGGTAAGCTACAGGTAGTGTGATGTGTGTGGCATCCATTTTACTGTGTGTGCGTGTGCATTGGAGAGAGATGTCAGTCCCTAGGTCCCTACAGTGTAAGTGTGAGTGCTATGCATTGCCTCTTTGTCAAGGCCAGGGCATACTGGGCACACCTCCATCTGCCTACAGGAGCTGGCTTAGGGGGTTCCTCCTCCGAGTCCCTCTGTGCCTGTGGGGACCTTGGTAATGGTGGGAAGCTGTGTGGCTCTTTTCCATGCTGTTCCTGTTGCAGCTGTTTCCCCAGGATCATATTGTGTAGCATGGCACATACTATGAACATGTGTGCACATGTGGCTGGAGAGTACTGCAGGGCTCCACCAGATATGTCAAGACAGCATAACCATGACTTAAGCATCCCAAACATGCACACTATAATGATCCTGGTTTGTGTGTGTGCCTCATTATGGCATTCTTGAGTGGGTGCATGTGTATTTCTGATGGGTGTCATCATCCATGGCTCCAGTGCATAGCCAGCATCCCCAACCAGATGGCCATATGGGATGTCGACCCTGGCAAATCCCTGATACAATTGTGAGGATTGCCGGGTGTGGGAGTTGTGATAACTTCCAGGGCTGCCAGCACACACATTAATGATAATGCCCTGGGCATTGCACATGACCTGGTAGTTGATGGAGTGAAAGACCTTGCACTTTAGGTAGAACCTACCCTGTAAACTGGGTGGTGCTTTGATGTGGATGTGCATGCAGTCTATGGTACCCAGTACCTCCAGGTAGTCTGCTACATGGTGGAAGAGGAGCATATTGCTAGTCCTCTCCTCATGGGTGCTGATGAAGTAAATGTGCTCACCAATATGTGGTAGCATGGCATCTGGGAACTGATGGAGTACCCTGGATTCAGATGCCTGTGAGACCCCACATGATTTCCCCAGTAGGTCTTTGGAAAGTACCTGTATCTAGTATTCTTAAGGCTACACATACCTTGGTATCCAGTGGGATGGGTTCCCCTCTGTTGGTTCTATGTCTGAGGTGAGGCTGGCACAGCTTGATGAGTTGCTGAAATATGGCCCTGTCCACCCTGTAGCACTCTACTATCTCCAGATCATGTAGCCTCTGGTAGGTTACCCTGGGTCTGAACACTCTTCTCCTCCTCAGTCTGGGGCAGTTGTTCTGGGGCATTTGTCAGCATTATTCTCCTCACCGCCCTCAGCCTCTAGCTCATACTAATGTATCAAAGAGACAGCAGCCCCTAACATTTTTTTGGTTAAATTTTCACCGAGTGTGTACACCAATGGTGCAGAGTTTGTGGGAAAAACCAGACTGAAAGGCATTTGCACAGTTTATACTGCTGTGCTGAGTTGCTGCCTGTATAATTGAGGTCTATATTAGAACACCGAACGTTCAAAATTTCGAGTGTTCTAATATTCACCCGTTTTCAGCGAATGCTAAAAATATCAAAGAAACAGAAAACTGAATTTTTTCCTAGGGAAAGATTTTGGTTGTCCATTTCTGTTGCTTTGGTATTTTCAGCACTGTGGTGGAAAGTTACAGGTCGGGTTCTGGTAAGTGTGCGATTGTGTGGAGGTGAGGGTTAGGGTGGGTTAGATGAGTTAGGGTTAGGGCACGGGTGAGTTGACTGTGCGATAGTGATGGACCTTAGGGTTCGGGTTTGGATTAAGGTAAGTGGATAGTTAGTGGTGTATGTATAGTTTAGTGTAGGGTTAGGTGTAAGAGTTTAGATGTATGTGTGTGGATTGCTGTTTATATGGTGTGCGTGTGTTGTATGTATGTGTTTTGGAACAGCAAATTTTTTCCCTAGGAAACAATTCGCTGTTCTGTATGTTCAGTGTTTTAAATTTTTGATTCATAGGGTTCAATATTAGAACACTCGAAATTTTGAATGTTCGGTGTTCTAATATAGACCCTATGACTGGCTGACTATGATACATTGCACCTGCCAGCTATGTTATTTGTACTTGATTGCTTTAATTCTATTTCCTTTTTTTTATTTTTTTCCCCTTCCCATTTCTGCCCCTTTTAAGCCCTGTGGCACGCCATGCAAACCAGCTCCCCAAATGTAAACAGTTCTGCTATTTCTGGGAGGGATTGTTGTTTAAGACCCAGTGCATGCCACACAACCTGTTTAGCTAAAGTAGACACTTTTAAGCAGAAATAGCCCTCCCCTGGACATGAGCATGCTCTCCATTTCATGGAATAAGTAAATACATCCTCAGACATTCCCCCTTGCTTAGCTGTGCTTAGCTAAGCTGAAATGGAAGCTGTGGAGCTCCAATGTGCTTACTCCAAGCATGACACATCTCTTTTTCATATTAGCTGCTTCCCCTGCTTACACCACTGCCTTATATCTCCTACACAGTTAGGTGCAGCCAGACAATGGTCTCCCATTTTGTGATTCAGTAAGTTTTGCTCATTTGCATACCCCACTGCTTTAGTCCCTTGTTACACCACTACACCAGAGCCTTTCCCCTTAGCAACCTGTGTTATCTGTTATTGTTTTGATTCTGCATGCTATACACTACAATGGCAAAATGCAGATTTCACTTAAAATTGTCTTTTCACATTTTTTTTTATTTTCAGCACAATCTTGTTTGCGGGCTGCTGCACTATACTTAAATGGCCGAAACCGGCCAAAAAAATAATATAATTATAATTTCTCAACTCTTTTCCATGCCAGTGGCCATATTTTTGACCATTGGCTAATGATTATAATATATGCTTTACTTTGAACTGTCATGCTCCCATTTTGATTTTTTCAGAAATGTACATGGTCAGTAACTGAATACATTTCTGCAATGGACACTGTTCTGGCATGGATGCCTACCTGCTTACTGAACCACTAATTCACATCATTTGCATATTTTTCACCAGCAAATGCGGTAATTATCATTATTTATTGCTGTCTATGCCAGAATAGTGTTAACCGGCTCATGCGCACCTCCAGCCTTATTTACCAAATCGCTCCGTGACCATATTCTGTGCAGAAGCTGCTGCACTATTCTGGCATGGAGAAATCCCTTTATTGAATCCCAGGGTTAGTCTTTCCCAGGGCTGTTGCCTATAGAAGAAGTCTCTTTTCACAACGGGTGAGTGCTTTCTTGTTCAGCTTCTTTCAGCCCTCTTTTTATTACATTTACTAGACAGAAGTGCGTCACAGCAGATTTTAGAATGGACTTTATAAATAACAAGTGTGACCAGGTTATTCTGCATTCTAACAGAAGCATATTAACTGTCTGTGAGTGCCTGATAAAATGATACTTCTAACTATAATAATGAACCAATGTACTAGTATCAACCAATTATAAAAAATCTACTATTTTCTTCGTAATTATAAATCTCTATGTAGAATTAAACATTATTTTCATGAATGCAAGCTTGGTCAAATCGGATTTCAATGAATTTTGTTTCTTGGCTAATGTGTTATATCAGTGTACCTTTATGTTGACTCCAGCATTTTCCCAAACTAAAAGGATGGCCCATGTAGGTCTGCACCACTACAGAGGAAGGGGAGTATTACCTTTACTGAGTATGGATTGCTCTTTTTTATATATGCTCATGAAGCTTTGGTGATGTATATATAGGAAGCTGGATGAGTGCTGGGGTACAGCCACCACAGAGGAGTGAAGGGGTGCTTGATTTCAAGAAAAAATATGCTTTGGCATTTCCATTTCCTGTCAGTTATTGTGTTCTCTTAGGATTGCCACCTTTGTAGTTTTATGTGATAACATATGGCTTTCATTTTTTTCTTGCTCATTGATCAAGTTAGCCCATGATGAGGATTTCTACAGTGAGATGGAGTAGATCCATATGCAACTACAACAAAAAGAACCCCAAAACATATTAACAGTTAGGGTTAATAATACCATCTCAGGTGTGTGGAAATGGCTGGTATCAGACTACCTAGCAACTATCTGCCTGTAGTATTGATGCACAACACCGACTGAAAGGGTATTGTTTATTCATACTGAAGATGGTTCATCTGTTCTGCAGCTCATGCATGTTGATGGGACCCCCACATCCATCATAATCCCCTTAATTTTTAAGAGTACCCTGATGTCACACCACATCCAGGAAACATTATACTGTCTTTAACTAGAGCTACATGAGTTTAGAAATATGTAGTCATAATAAAACTTGTCACATGTGTTAAAAGACCCCTGGCTATCATTTAACATTGCAGCTGTTCGCTTACCTCAGCCCTGAGCACCCCTATAATTTATACACTATAATCTAGTGACCACACTCTGTTCCCCTCCCTCTATTTTCATTGCGGACAGTAACTGTGACCCTAGAACAGTGAAACGGGCTTACTGAGTTTTTGCACCAAAAGAAGAAGTGACAGAAGAGTTAAATAACATTACACACTATACTCTAGTGACAACACTCTGTTCCCCTCCCTCTATTTTCATTGTGGACACTATCGGTGACCCTAGAACAATTAAACGGGCTTACCAGGTTTCTGCACCAAAAGGAGAAGAAGCGGAACAGTTAAATAATGTATGTGTTAAAAAAGAACTCTATATGCACTAAACTTTCATTCTAACAGTACTAGCCAACACTATTATTGCATCTGTTATTTAATATTGAATCAGGCATGCACTCCACCAGAGGAAACAGCTGCATACATTTCCTTCACCTCTAAAGGGCCCCCTTCCCACTAGTTTTGACCAAACTGTCTAAAACAGTATTTTCTTAACTAACACAGCTTCATTCTGAAAACCCATTACATAGTTGTTCTTTTTTCTTTTTTCTTTTTCTCCTTATGCCCAACATTGTAAAGACAAGTGATTAAGTTAATGAACAAGGTCTTTAACATGAACTGAAGTCTTTACATGAACTAAAGGAAGTGCAGGATAATAAACCACCCTTATTTCATCAGTTTCTACTTGATTGTTTGATTGTTTCTGTTTACAAGTCTTACCTGAGGTTCTGGGTCTCAAATTGCATTATTATTCGCCCTCCTTCTGATTAGCCCCTCCTCCCCCTTCCAACATCCTATATTGGCTAATCAAAGGTCTAATAACGTGTGAGTGCCATATTTGAAATACATTGAGCACCCAAAAATGTAAGTGTTTAGAGTCAAAAGTAATGAACACACTGGATCTTACTGCTATTCTCTGAACAACTTTATAAATTAAACCTAGTGGTGTTAATAGTTTAACCTGAAAACTGTCTGCAGTGTTCATAGACCGGATTTTAATAATGTTTGCATATTGTGTCTTATATTCTCTAGCATATTAGACTAGCTTCTGGTCAAGCTCTCTTTAATCCATCTGCATTTGTGGAAAATATTGATCTTTTACTATCTGTGCACACAATGTGTTGATTTTTATTTTTGCTTCCACTGTATACCAAGAGACTGCCTTTGTCACTATTAACTGGCTACACCCATTGTCTAGCATATCAAAAGTAAATGTGCTTGTAAAAGGACAATGGCTTCACCTCATATCCAACATGGAAATTAAGTGCTGTTTAATGCTTTATATTTGTAGAATTTATCTTAGATGACTATGGTTCAGAGTACTGTTGCAGTGTGGTTAATCAGCTGTGAAGTTAATTGTTTATTTTCCTAGTACGGCATTCTAGAAGAGTATTCATGTACTTTAAGAGCAGTATTTAAAAGACTAAAGTGCAAGCAATGCTGTGCAGACTGGATTGCATATTTACTTAACTGACACTAAAGCTATTGTACATTAATGTAGTTTCCGCTTTTCTATCTGCATTGCTGACCCCCACTGTTTTTCTTTTTCTTTTACTCATCTAGTTTACACACTATAATCTAGTGACCACAAACTGTCCCCCTCCTTCTGTTTTCATTGTTGACACTATCTGTGACCCTAGAACAGTGAAATGGGCTTATCGGGTTTCTGCACCAGAAGAAGCAGCAGAAGAGTTGAATAACGTACGTGTTAAAAAAGAACTCTGTACACACTAAACCTTCATTCCTAACAGTACTAGCCACCACTATTATTGTATATGTTATTTAATATTGAATTGGGTGTGCACTCTGCCAGGGGTGACAGCTGCATACATCTCCTTCACCTCTCAAGGGTCCCCCACCCCCCAAAGCCATCTTCAGCAATATTTTCTTAACTAACACAGCTTCATTCTGAAAACCCATTACATAGCTGTTCTTTTTTCTTTTTTCTTTTTCTCCTTATGCCCAACATTGTAAAGACAAGTGATTAAGTTACTGAACAAGGTCTTTAACATGAACTAAAGTCTTTACATGAATTAAAAGTAGTGCACAGTAGTAAACTACCCCTATTTCATCAGTTTCTGCTTGATTGTTTGACTGCTTCTGTTTGCAATTCTTACCTGAGGAGCTGGGTCTGCTGGCTTGGAATCAGCCCCTCTTCTACCCTACCCCCATTCTCATCCACCCCCTCTTTCATTTAATTTATATCCAACCATTAGTCGACCCCACCATTTCCTTACATCAACCAATCATATCCCACGAACAAAACCAAACCTTCTACTAATCACTGAATAATCCCAACCAATCATACCTCAATTAACACACCCCTTTCTGCCATCCCATACAATCACACGCTAACCAACTAACATACCCCTTGCTCACACCCACTTTCCTACAGCCCCTTAAGTAACTATTATACCCCTCACCTGATAATTACAAAGAAATTACATAAATTGAAAACGTTAGAATAGATCTGTTTAAACTAAAAAGCAGAATTAACCACATCTAACTTAAAACTGAACTTTCTCCTTTTATAATAGCCTCTAGCTCAAATCCAAAATTCTCCTATTTCTGTAAAACAGTATTCATTTCCTGCTGACCATACTCCTATTATCCTTCCCCATAGCAACTATCCTTACTACCTACCAACATTCCCTCAGCTGGAATCTAAACTTTAAGTCTCCCATCAAACCCAACTACCTGGCACCTCACTCAGAATTCTTTCCTATCTCACCAGCCATGTACAGTCACTCCATTGTTGATCTAGCCCCATTTAAAATTTACCATTACTGCTCTAAAGGACACATCAGTGTACAATATAACCTATTTATTTCCCAAATACCTATTGACTCTTGTTAATCTAGCATCTCAACTGATATCCAATGGGGATATCCATCCAAATCTGGGGCCCCCTCTAACTCCCCCATCCTCCTTCAATCCCAAACACACACCAGCTGAACTCTACAAGAAAACTTGCAGGCCTACTCATTCTTAGCATTAACATTAGAAGTATGCTGAACAAAATAGATGAACTCCATGCAACACTGTCACTATATGCCCTCGACTTAGTACTCCTTACAGAAAAATGGCTCAAACCACACAACAAAGATAATGAAATACTTCCACCAGGGTACAGTATAATTAGGACAGGCAGATTATCTAAGAAAGGAGGTGGTGTTGCCTTTCTTTTCAAAAACAACCTCACAGTTGACTGTATTATCATGGACATCCCTATATTTAACAATGCAGAGACTTTTTTCACCAAACTGAAAATTAACCAACTAAAACATCTGAATCTACTAGGTATATATATATATATATATATATATATATATATATATATATATGCCTCTTGAGGGCAATACTAACACAATGGAATCCATACTGCACTGGACATCCCTATCCCTCCCTCAGGAAACAATCATCTTAGAGGACTTCAATATAGACTGGTCCTCCATGAACTCACCCCTACCCTCCAAGCATATAAATCTCTATGGTTTCAGGCAGCTAATACAATCACCTGCCCATATAGATAAATCTACAAATAAAGAGTCCATACTAAAACTCCAGTAAACAAATATAAAATAAATAAATAAAATAATAAATAAATAAGCTGCTCCCTGATTTGTCCTTCTGCTAATAGCCACAGTCCATTTCTTAAGCTTCATTTCTGGTATTGCAATCATAAATAAAACACTGCACTATTAGTCCAGCTCGACACAAACATCTATGCTTTCTATCTGGCTCTACTAAATAGCCTTGTGCACCAAGCTTTCTATTTAGTAGTCAGTATTACTTGCTTATCTGCTCATTATACTGTACCAAATAATCCTTGAACATGATATCAGATGCCATTAAATCACTATAATGCATTAACCACTGAGGCCAGCTATTGTATATTATCAACCAGAGCAGGAACTTTATATTGCCACACATTCAATGAGTTTAGAATTTGTTGACTATCACTTTATACTTTGTATTTACCTCAGTGCTACATGTTTTGTGGTTATTATTAAGGACACTCACTACAGATTTTGAAATAATGATTTTTCTAGTTTCATTATCTGAAATTTCAAATAGTAAAGTACTGACTGATTACTATTTATTAACATACAAATAATAGAATTGCACCATCTTAAATTCATCTATAAATAGCAGCAAATATAAGAAAAAAAATGCAAAGTCTGTTAAGTCTTTTGTTCTCATACATAAAAATCTACTAACTATTCTTTGTCTTATTTCTACAATCTCAGTTCTGAATTTTTTTTTACTGTAGCTATCCCAATAAAATGAAAAGCAGTGGTCTTGCTTCATTTCTCATTACATCTATGGACAGCTTGGTTGCAAGCTAGGTATTGTAGCTCAGATTATGTTGCCATCACATTCTTTACTTTGCAGCCTCTAATACATCTTTACCATTGCCACCACATAATAGATTGCTAGTCTGAAGAAGTGTCTGTTTCATGCAAATTATTGGTTACTTAAGCAATGCAGTCCTTTACCAACCAGCTTGACAACAAAATGTCTTTTCAGACATACCTTTGTATTTATTATATGTTTTTTCTGTTAAGAAAACATATATTAATACACTTACCCATTTGTCAGTATGATTTATGGCCTTTGCAACCTGAAGTACCTGCAATGTATGTGCCCACTGGTCTTCTACTGTCTCTATCTGTGATTGTGGTACGGTGTCTGAAAATTATTTTGCCTATCCAAAATAAGAGGAGGAGCTGCTATCCATTTCTCTAGTCACACAAAAACAGCACATATCATAATGCACATTTTCACTTTGCAAACTCTAATATACTACTGGCTAACATAAACTTAAATAAAAATAAAATTATCCACCTAGTAGTCATATATAATCTTCCAAACTTCATTGTAAACAGTATAGACACCCTACAAAACTCTCTTCTGGATAACCACTGATATAAAACAAGACATCATCATATTAGGATATATAGAATGGCCTAACACAAACCTTGCCCATCTTCCACCAAATAATTAAGACTTGCTTGGCCTCATGCAAATAATTCAACAAGATAGATTAAGGTACCAGAAAGAAAACATCCCTGACTGGATTCTACCCAATAAAGCTACAGACATTAAAGAAACAGGCATTCTGCCAGACACCGTCATTGACCATAGCTAGGAATTTGTAATCAGGAAAGGTAAAAAGCCAAACAACTTATTGTCCTACATTTGATAAAAAGACACTTCAAAGAGTGAGCATTCAACTCTCTACTCAAACAATGTATCCAGACTCTACTGAACCATCAGCCACTAGATGACTCACCTGAATTATTTTATTCCAGTATTCCTAGCTATGCTGGACTCCTTAGCACCAGTCCCCAAGATAAAAATAAGAGATAGCCCTATAATCTGGTTAACATTTCAGCCAAAGCAAATGATTACCATCTGAGAGACAAGACAAGGAAAGCATGAAAAAAAGACAATTCTGCATCAAAATATGAAAACTACAAATATGTATAAAACAAAATAAAAAGCTATGATACATAAAGATACAAAACAATATTTGCATTTCTGCTAAATAACAAACTCTAAATAATTCTGGAAATAGGATAATAACGTAATGGCAATGAGTAACCAGTCGATCAGTTTTCAGATAAAACAAACTAGAATCCTGAATTTCAATTTAATTCCCACGTCATAAAAGCAACCATTTTAATCAATGGTGATCAGCGAATATAACCCAAAATAATAACCATGATCTAAACTATGGCTTATTCAAGCCCATCATTGTAAAAGCTGACCACATGAAATAGCATTACAGGAAGTAAAACCTGCCCCTTTAGCTCCAGGTAATTTACCTGGAGAATTCCTACGCATAAAACCTCATCCAATAGCATGTCATATTGGAATACTCACAAATAAATCTGTACAAGAAATGCAAATATGTACATTGTGAGAAAAAAAAAACTCATAATCTCACTTTCCACAGTATAGACCTATAGCCATTTTATCACCCATGTTTAATATACTTGAAATTTGTATCTATAAATTATTGCCACTTGCTTAAATACTTCTTTCACCTAGTCAGTGTGGCTTCCATTCAGGACAGCATAGAAACAGCCTTACCTGCTTTCATTAACATAATAAATGAAAAAATAAATCCAGTTTAGCTAGTTACTTCTCTCTCTTTTTCTAAGTTATCAAAGGTTTTTGACAAGTCTCCCATCAAATACTTCTAACTAGACTTGTTGAACTAACTATTGAAATAGAACAATATGCTGGTTTAGAAGTTAATTATACAAAAATTTCCATTGTGCACACTGACAAAACCCGGCACACCAGAAGGCCACTAGGAGCCATCCTAGGCCCACTCTTATTTAACAGAGCTATCTTCTTACTAAAGTAATTCTATTCTTCCATTATACCACCTTGAAAATGTGACATACTTCTATAATATCAGTCAGTATTTAAAGTCCTGGAGTTTTAATAGGGCCTGGTCTAATATTTGACCATTATACTAACCACAACATTTCAGACTTATTTATTTACTCTTTGTTAACCAGGTTAGTCCCACTAGGCCAATGCCATTTTTAGGAGGGACAAGAGATGCTCTTCATACAGAGTAGGGAGAATTTAACCAGGGCATCAGAGAACTTCCCTAGTCATTTTGGTAAGTGTTGTGTGATCCTTGACATCCACCTGAGTTATCACCACCTCAAGCAAATGGGACCTCTGTTTAACCACATACGAAGGACTGCAAACTCAAAGATTAGGTATACTGTATAAATCAAAACAATATCTAACTGAAAAAGTTATGCTAGCAACAGCCAACACACTTAATTCCTAACCTGATATATGCCTCAGCTATTCCCAGACAATATACAAAAAAATCAACTTCATAAACTACAGGAAAGCTAGAATAAATAGATAAATTTATTGCAGACATCCCGAACAGATCACACCATTGCATTGTTCTAATCTATATAAATATATATATATATATATATATATATATATATATATATATATATATATATATGTGTATATATATATATATATATATATATATATATATATATATATATTGATTAGAACTACAAAATAACCTAATTCTCTCTTTTCTCTCTTAAGCTAAAGTAAATTACAATATGCTGTATAAGCTAAATTGGTGAACACAACAGAAAATCTAGTTCAAAGGTAGCAACCCTTCAAGATCACTAAGATATGACATAAATCATTTGATAGCAATAAAATAATATAATCACTTCAGAAACTTGTTGTACTCTGTGCAATGTTGAGAAAGAATGAAATAATGCCCCCTTGGATAATACATTCAAATCAAAGAGCATATATTCCATTAAAAAATTGCCTTAACATCATCCTGGAACTGTTTATCCATCCATTACAGATCAATCAAACATTCATGTTTCTACTGTCAATGCATGCAATACTATACCTTTCTCTCTGTGCAACACATCTATCAGCTATACATTATTCCTAACAACGGTTAAATTACTAGCACATAAAAAATCGATTAACTTTTTCATCTTTTCATGACTTTTACTGCTGTCCTTTTTATACTTTTACCATACAATCTTTAGACATGCAAAATGCAATCTACTATTGCAACCAAATAAAGACAAAGATATTAACACTGATTAATTAAGTGCAATGGAAGTATATAATGCACAGTTAGCTATGTACATAGAAATGTCATCAATAATTATTTTCTTCTCGTCAGCTAATTACTATTTTATGCAAGAATTTATATCTTTTTATACTAAATTTGTTTACTTCTAGATTTCTGTAAGTTCATTACTGAAAGTTTTGTCCTTGTCTACCACTGGAAAGGAGCTCAACACATTGACACCAGTTATATGGCACTAACTAGACAACTAGCTATCTATGTGTATCTATTCAACACAGTGTAATAAGTCTGGCCTCATTATTATTGTTTATGTATAACATGTTTAATACCTATATTTACCAAAGTTATGTATTCTTGATTGTCATCGATTTCTTGTATTGTTTGTAATGTGTTTTTGTAATGGAGCTTTTCTCCCCGGGCCTCCACTGAAAAAGGGCCACTGGCCCAGTCAGGCATCCCCAGTAAACAAATGTAAAGTAAAATACATAAAATAAATTAATTTATACAATAATGTGTCTTCCATTTTGTAATACTACCCTTGGGCACAGATTATGCTGCCATACATTCAGTCATGAGTATTGATATCTGAGTGCAGTATCTGATGTTATATACGGGACATGCTACGCTAGCCATTAAGTTCAATGTGTACTATAATGTATTGGAAATATTTTCTTGTGTCATTCATTTCATTACTGATTTTCAGTTGTTTCAATTCTGAGTACTTCTAAGGTCACTCTTTGCTGCTACATCTTCAGTATAATGCACAATTGCATGGAGTTAATTACATTGTGCTTTGTGTAGTTCCTAAGTCGGGAGCAATTTATTCCATTGTGAGTCAACAACCGTCGGCTTGTTCAATAATTCCCCAGAGGACTCATTGATTGAAGGTAATAGCAGGGAAATAAACTTTTATCTGTCACTGTTTTTTTTTTCATGCAGGGAATAATCTGCTGCATTCAGAACTCTGATCCCCATACTTCCTTAAACAAACAAACTAAAATACAATGCAGATGACCCCTAATATCTTTGAATTTTCAAATGCCAGCCTTTAGCTGAAGCAAGGCTGTGACTGTACTTCAGTCAGTTATGAATAAGTCAGGATTTCTGAATGGACCAGGTATAGCTGAGATCACTATTAGATAAGATATACATGTCCTTTTAAGCTCACTATGTATTACTTCTGCAAACTAATCATGGAGTAATGGACTTTATGTTTGGTTCCTGGTCTTTGTATTCTGTATAATGCATCAACATTTAAGCTACATTTCTGGGCATCCTATACTGCATGAGGTAAACTTTGAGCTCCTAATATGGGACATATATTTACTATAATACACTCTGTTTTAGCAAAATGTTTTGTACCAAGTATTTTTTATTAATATAGCAGTATTTTACACAGTGCATCTGGTATAATCTTTCAGCATATCAGTTCAAAGTAATGTGGCATAGCCTTACAGTATACATCTAATCACTGAGCTTAGTTTATTTTGTCATGTTTTCAGTAAATTTCCTTAGAGCCAAGTCTCTAAGTATAATAAATGTTTGTAAAGGAGAGTATCATAGTGAGCCTGTCTCCGAGATGTGAGCTACACACACACACACACACACACACACACACACATATATATATATATATATATATATATATATATATATAGATATACATATATATATATATATATATATATATATATATATATATATATATATATGTGTGTGTGTGTATGTATGTATGTATGTATGGGTCTACTTCAAATAATCAAAGCACCATAATGTCGAATCCCAGTACATCGAGACAACTTGGCTGAAAGATCATAACATCGAATGTACAGAACATCGAATACAGGCTACTGATGTGTAGTCAGTAGCAGTAAGGTTAACGTACCTGTAAAGATGCCCTTTTCTTCATGGTAGGGCGATCTTGGAGTTGGTATATTTAAATTATGGTGAGTTTCGGAGCAGAGCCCCCATATGCAAATACGGAGACACTAGTTATGACTTTAGTTTAGCTATTTTTAGGAGTTGTGTTCCTTTAAGGTGGTGTAGCATTAATGATGCAGGAGGTTCTGGTCTTTCAAAGTGCGGTGTAAGGTGAGTTATTTATTTATGCTGTTTGCTGGGAGGTTTTTGTTGATGTTTTATCAGAGTTTTTCAGTTTTAGATTGGACAGAGTTGCTCGGGGAGTTGGTTTAGATGTTCTGGGTTCCATGTTCTGTACGTTTGATGTTGTCTTTCAGCAAAGTCATCTCAATGTACTGGGATTCGGCATTCTGGTATTTTGATTTATTGAAGTAGACTCATATATATATATATATATATGTATGTATGTATGGGTCTACTTCAAATCAAATATATATACACACACACACACACACACACACACACACACACACATATATATATATATATATATATATATATATTCAGTATAATAATAAGCTCTGTGGCACATGCAATAATGATGTAGCAGTATAGTACAAAACAACACTAACTCTGAACAGAATATCTGATATCAAATATTCTATATAATCTGAATGGGTTATAACACTGAACCTAACATCACATTTATTTTGAAAAAACATACCTTCATTTTAATGAACCTGACTTTGAGCACAGTATCATGTGGCATGTATTTGGTGCATACAACGTCTTCACTCAAGGTTTCTGGACTAATTCAAAAATAATGTAGGAAAAAAGGTCCAGAATCAGTTAAACTTCTAAATAATACTCAAATTGACTTAAAAAGTTAATAGAGCAATAAAGTTTGCATCAGTGTGTATTTCTGAGCAATAAAAGAACTGTGAAACTCTAATTTATGACACTATTGACTGGCAGTAATCCAGAATGATATACCAGGAAATCAAGAGTATTACAAAGGCCAGAGAAAAACTATATGGCAACAGAAACATTCTGCAAAATCACGGAAATTTTTATTTATTTTATACTATTTCATGACCAGGTGAGTGAAATGGTCAGTTGACTGTTTTCATTCACAACCTGGGCTCACTGTTAAAATTATATTTTGTTGTAAAAACACATATAATTCCATCAGTATTTACAACAGTACAACAGTTTATCAGTACTACAACAGTACATTATTTTCATCTCATCAGTTTGACAAATACTTTCACCATTGAAATGAATAGTATAATTTTATGGCCGAGGTAAACATGCAATAGAATACTGGTTGTTAACCATTGTCTCTAAAGCAACTGCGAACGGATTCAGACAGGAAAAGTTTGTTATGGATCCCTGATTTTTGAATTCATGGGCAAGTGATTCCAGGTAGCAGGTTTCAATCTAGAGAAATCTTTCACCTTTTGCAGTTTTGAGTCTTGGGTATACCAAGGTAAGAGAGTTATCCTGTGAGTTGCTCAGTTCATATGAGCTGTCTAGAATATAACGTTTTCTTTTTAGTGGTGGGCAGTAGCCTTGCTTTATGAATTTGTAAATTAGTGTCCTTAAGAGAAAAGTAACTCTTATCTGTCACTGAGACCCATTGGGAATTTTTAAGCACAGTGCTGTGAAGCTGTAAGGGATCAGCCAGGAGGATAAATACGCAGATTTTGCTCTCAGCTGTTTTATTTTCTTGGTATTGTATGCAGCTGTAAGACTAGGAAAGGGAGTCCATATTCATGTTTGGAGATTAACACTTTCTAAGTGATAATATTTTTGTACTAGGGCAGAGATTAGATATGGGCTTGTAGCCATTCCGCTATTTGGAAGGAGATACTTTTTGTAGTGCAATAATGAATAAATGTTTGAAATAATGAATACATGTTTGAATGCAGTAGGGACAGATGTGAAGGTTAAGGAAATGTTGAATATGTGAGCAAGTGGTTTAATATCTTCTCAGCAGCAAACTGTAAGATGTTAGGGTAAAGTGTGGAGCAGGTGACAACAGAACTACAATGTCTCTGCAGTAGGATTTTAGTTTGGTTGTTATTTATGAGAAGTGGAATGTAAGTCAGTTTGCTATTATATTCTAAGAGTATAAATTTGATCCTTCTTTGAGAACAGTGAGCATGGTTAGAGTTGATGCTTTATCGTTTTAGGATAGTGAAGTGTGATAGTATTTGTATACATGCACTGCTAGTTAGGAGATTTTTATTAGTTATAATGTAAACTGACATTCATATTTGTGGAAGTAAGGCTGTGACATTGTAATGGAGTGATGTGGTTTAAGAAGGTGAATTAGAGTTAAGGGTTGGTGAGCAGGGAAAGTGTGGTAAGAGAACTAAAGGCTAAGTGAGGAAACAGGTAGATTTAGTAAAGAGTAATATAAACCTTGTGTCATAGTGAGGAGAAGTGACTAGCCTAGATGCTACCTAACTTAGGAGACCTTTTGTAATAGAAAACTGTAGCAACAGGAAGGTCATAGGTGCAGCCAGCTGTACATAGGCTGTTATGAAGGAATGAAAGAAAAAATGTGAGACCAATCTGTATGGCAACTAGACTCTGTAGTGGAATGTAAGTACTTAGTGAGAAATTCAGTTTAACTGCCACCTAGATTGAGAGGCATTGAAAGTTAAAGGTCATAGCACAGTAGCTACCTAAGTTAGGAGACTTTCTGTGGCAGAAGGAAGATAGGAGATCCATCTATCAGCCACCTTGTTTGTTATAGGAAGAAGTAAGAGGTAAAGCAGAAAGTCAGTGGGTGCAACCTCTCTGTTAAGTAGGCTGTTATGAAGAAATTAAAGAAAAGGAGTGAAGGCATTCTATTTACCTATTAGACTGTTATGGAAATATAAGTAACTAAGTAAGTAAGTATAAGTAAGGAGTTATAAGTTATAAGTAGCTAATGAGTAAACTAGTTGCTCAGCATAATGCATCCGAGGTTATCCAAGTGCAACTAACTCTGGGCAAAACTGCAATCCAAATTGTAGCTTGCTACAGATCCCCCACCATGCCCCAGGATTTCCACTCCTCTTTTCTTGATGTACTGGAAAATATTTGGGTTCAACCAAACACCCTAATAATGGGTGACTTCAACTACTTCACCATTAACTTGGAAAACTACTTGTGTACCAACTCCTTAGCTCAACGCTTTCTGAAATTCGTAAATTCCAATGCCCTGGATCAACTTATCCACACCCCCACCAGGGGCAACAATATCCTAGACCTAGTCATTACCAACATGAGTGACTGGTGTTCCACACCTAAAGTCAACTCCTCGTTGGTCCGATCCAACCATAAGCTAATCACCCTTGATATCCACATCTCGTCCCCACCCCCCATTAAGAAAACCACGGTAAAAATTTTCTCCAAAGCCAACTTCACGCTTCTTAAGAAAGAAGTGGTGAACTTCATGACACCCATGCAGATGGACAATACAGTTACAACTGCTGAATCCTACACAAATGCACTCTATAAGCACTTACACGAGTGCATGGATCATGCTATCCCAAACAGAACCAAGATGCTATACTCCAAAAAAAAAAAGGAACCCAATCTGGTGATCCCCTGCTATAAACAAACTGTACAACAGAAGGAAGAAACTGTTGCAAAAGACAGTAAAATCCCATGAGTGGAGGAGCTCCCTGGTCAGCCTCAATAAGAAGCTGAGATCCCTTATAAGATCCTCCAAAGCTAGCTACGAAAACAAAATTGCCACTAATTCTAAGGACAACCACAAAGCATTCTATAGCTATGTCAAGAATCTCGATGGCAACACCCAGATCTGCTTTGAGTTACAGCACAACGCACGGAAATTACAGAATCAACTGATATTGCCAACATCCTGGCAGATAGGTTCAGTGCTAACTTTACCCCACCACCACCCCCTAAAAGGCCCATATCTATACAGGAAGAATGCAGAGTCCCTGTAATCACAACTACACAGGTAAAAGCTGCACTCTAAAGCCAAAAACACAGCATCCATGGGACCAGACAACATCCCAGGCTGCATTTGACACGAACTTCAGAACAAACTGGCTCCCCACTTAAGCACCATGTTCAATAATAGACTCACATCAGGCTTTGTGCCCACTGAATGGTGCACAGCAACAGTTATCCCACTCTACAAAGGGGGAGCCACCACTGATCCCGGGAAGTATCGACCTATTAGCCTGATGAGCCTGGTCTGCAAGGCCATGGAACGTATCATCATGGAACTCATAAACAAAGACATTGGTAACCTCCAAACTCTGGATCCCACCCAGTTTGGATTTGTGAAAGGCAGACCATGCCTCCTGAACCTGATCAACTTCTTTGAGGCAGTCACCAAAGCCGTAGATGAGGGTAAGGTGGTTCACACAGCCTACCTTGACCTCACCAAGGCTTTCGACACCATCCCCCATTCTGGAATTATAGATAAACTCACTAAACTAGGTATAAATCCCTACGTCACAAGATGGGTTGCCAACTGGCTCACTGACAGAAGCCACACTGTAAAAGTTGCAGACTGCAAATTTGACCTCAAAGTAGTGACAAGTGGAGTACCACAGGATTCCGTCCTGGGACCTCTTCTGTTTGGTATCGACTTCTCTGAAGTACAAGGAAGACACCAATCCAAACTACTAACAAGTTGACAGAAAACACCAGGAAGGACCCTGTTGACCAGAAGTACAGGCTAACACAGAAGGCCTCTGGCTAACGAAGTTTTCAGATGACTGCAAACTAGGAGCCATAGTCAAGTCCCCAAATGATGTGGACATCCTACAGAAAGACCTCGCTGAGACAGATGCCTGATGTCAGAGCCATGGCCTCAAGCTCAGTGCCAAAAAGTACAGTGTCATCCCCTTTGGTAAAAACTCTGTACCCATGAACTACCACATAGGCAGCAATATACTTAACACCGAATGTGTGATAAGAGACCTTGGGACTCAGGTGGACAGTAGTCTCTCCTTTGATAGTCACATCGCCACAGTAGTCAGGAAGTCCTTCTATGTGGCACACCTCATCGTAAAAGGGTTCTCATCCAGGAAAAAAGAGGTCATTGTTCCCCTCTACTCGACACTCATTAGCCCCATTATAGAGTACGACGCCCCTTTTGAAATGGACCTCACAAGACATCTGCAGCAGCTGGAAAGGCCACAGAAGTACCTCACAAAGAGGATTACTGGCCTCAAATAAATGCCCTACACTGACCGCCTCAAAAAACTCCAGCTTTACTCTGTAGCATATCGCCTACTCCAAGGTGATCTCTGCCTAACATATAAAGCTATGTCAAACCCAGAGCTGTTGGACATGCTACACCTAAAGAAATCCTAATCCCTCCAAGTTACACGCTCTAGTGACCTAAACCTTGTCACCACAATAAACAGGACATGCTGGAGGAATAGATTCTTGTCCCAGAGACTTCCCATACTCTGGAACAGGCTACCCATCTATGTCAAGCAAAGTTCTTCATTAGCACTCTTCAAGAAAAATTTTGATGAGTGGATGGGAAATAGGAAATACACCCCGGGGATCACTTCTGTGTCTCTGCTCGACAGTGGCACAGGGAAATAACTTTCTTGGGTGGCGTAAGCCAGGGAACCTTGTTGGCTAGGTTTATGTAGGCCCTTGGACCGATAGCCTAGTACCTACCTATGAACCTATGAACCTATGACAAATTCAGTCAACTAATATCTAGACTAAAAGTATTGTGAGCTAAGGGTCATAGCCCAGCTGGTCCCTAAAGGACACCTTTAGTGGTAAAAGGAATGTAGAGAGATCAGCCTATTTTTCACCATAGGGTATATAGTGGGAATAAATGTATTTAGTGTGAAATTTAGTCTGTCTGCCAGCTAGACTGTTAGGTATTGAAGTTAAGGGTTATAGTGGAAAGAGGTAAGATATAAAGAAAAAGAGAGAAAGAAAAACAAATGGAATACTGCAGCTGTGAACCGCTTTCTGGAAAGAGTGTTGTGAATGGATTGGATTATTTTCTGTTAATCTCTCTATTTTGCTGCTAAAAGCACTTTTTGTTATACATCTAAATAAGCATTATCTAAAAACTGAAAGTTGTTTGCATGAACTGGCTCTGTTTCTGTAAGCACAAAATAATGCTGTACTGGTGGCTGCAAAAGCCAAAAACAAAGATGTTTATCATGCTGCTGCAGTAGCCTTAGCTACATGGGTTATATCCTGCCAGGGATATAACATCCAGCCAGCTTCCAAAGCTTTAGGGCACCTTTTATGTAAACAGCCATCAGTCAAATTGAGCTGAGCTGACTAAAAAGACAGGTTTAGGCACTGAGCCCTTCAATGTTTTCCTGCTGTTAAAGAGAGTGCTGCAGGATTTTGCTGTTTGATGGTCAGTTTGTGTTGTTTCTTTGCTGGGTAGATAAATCCCCTTTGTGGACAAATCTTCCACATTTAAAATATTGTTTGTTTTATTGTACTTTCATGTTAAGGAAAGTTATTTTCAAGGTAGGAGTTTGTGTTTTAATGGACTACCACAAAACTTAACTTTTAAATGGACGCGCACTTTTTTCCAGTCAGTTTAAAAGTTATTTAAAGTAATTGAAAAACATTTTTCTGTGGAGAAATTGTTTGTTTTACTTCTTGGGCTTACAAAGTGTTTCAAAGTGCTTCTTACTGTATTTTTCAGTGAGAAAAGTGACTTCTGAGACTTTACTGTGTCTTGCTATTTGATTTCCCTCGGAAGGAGGCTCAGTTTCCAGTTTGACCATGGAACAACTACTTACTTCCATAGGTTCATAAGTAAGTACTAGGCCACCTGGCCTTGTGGGCCATTTTAAGCCTAACCAGTTTCTCTTTTTGTGCTCAAAGTAACCAATCCAATTTGGATATAGATTGGCCTTACCCATTCCATGGTCAATAATTATATATTACCCCTAATAAGAATAACTGTGATCATATAGTAGATAATTTGAGGTTCCTGTGCATGGAACAAAGCAGTTAGGAGTTGCATCTGTCCGTTAGTAGTACAGGGGGCAGTCCTGGGATAATTTTCTATTTCCCATCCATAGAGCCAAGTTGTGCTTGAAATGGGTAGGAATAAACTTTGTTTTATGTGGATGGGTGGTCCGTGCCAAAGCAGCAGAGAAGTATCCTATGTGAAATATACCTATCCCTCCAATCCATTCTATTGATGCTGCAGAAGAGGTTCAGATCCCTAGACCAAGTATTTCTGATGCCATTTGACTTGCTGATGTGCTACTGATCCCATGGTTGATCCTTCTTCCAGCCACAAAAAGAAAAAGTTAAACAAATAACAATTGCACCACAGCAGGCTAGCAATTTGCTTCAGTTGCAGATATTTGACTCTGCTGTGACCATAGCTTGTTCCTCAGGCAACTCATTTTTTCCCAACATCCCTCTGGTGTAGCACCTACAGCAACTATGTATCAGGGGTTATCCACATCATCTGTGTTTGTTCAGGTCCCCTCAGTGTACAAGAGAGAGAGACACTCTTGTTGGTCCTGGAAGAGTGAAGACTTCTCGGTTTGGTCAGAATGCTCTGCGCAACCCTGGAGAAGCTACTGCTGCCATTAATAACATTGTTGGCACCTTTTTTCTGTCAAAAACAAACAAAAAACTAAACATGTATCTACTCCTCCTCAAATTTCCTTACATAGGAGTAGTTTACTCGGTCTAGCTCAGGGTTTAATTTCAACTATTGGTCCTTCTTATAAAATGGTTTCCTGTAAAAGAAAGAAATACTATGTTTCCTGAAGAGATTCAAGATTCTGAATCTGGACAGGAAGATGAAGGGACAGATGCAAGGTTTTCTCCTCAATTGTCTTGTTTCAGTCTCAGAAATAAGAGAAATAAGTTTCTGATTCTTCCTGTGGAGGTTTATCCTTCTCTGAGACTATTTCCTGAATGTGCCAGTATTTTCAGTGGGAATTTCTCAAGTCTCTCAGGAAACACTATGAGATTACAGCAGGAATTTCCAGTACCTGCACCCATTCCTGCAGTTCTGTCAGGTCTGGAGGATATGTGTGTGTGTGTGTGTGTGTGTGTGTGTGTGTGTGTGTGTGTGTGTGTGTGTGTGTGTGTGTGTGTGTCACTGTCTTAAATTTCCTTTACTGCCAGCCTGCTCCTCCTAAAAAAGCAGACAGAATGAATAAAGTCCCTCAGTCTTTTATTCAAAACCTGAACCAGCAGCTATAGCTTTAGTTTATCCTACTGCTGCTAAACATTTGGTTAATTCCAAACCTACACTTTCTAACAAGGATGGGAAGATTACTGATAAGTAAAAAGGGTATGTTTCTCCAAATTTGATTTTCAGAATTTTGAATTGTCAGGTTCATATGCTAAAAGTTTATTCTGACCCTCTGGGAAAGTATGAGGGATACTTTTCTGCAGTTTCCTCTTGTGAGGAAAATCTGCTTTAAATAATTTAGTTTACTCCAATTCACAGGTCTCAACACATTGTTTACAGTGTGTATTTGACTCAGTTGATACTTCTTTCAAGGCTATGGCCACTGATACTGTTTTGAGAAGATTTGCTGGACTGTATTCTCAACTTCTCCCCAGATGACATGAAATTTTGAGATTCTAAATATTCCTTTGGCTAAAGATTTAGTTGTTGGGTCCTCTGCTGCAGAGGTTATCAAAACGTTTGATGAAAGGGGTACGTTACTACAAGGCATCTCTAAGATTTTTCAGCCCTCTTTTTCTAAATGTTCTAGTTGATTCTCCAACCCTTCATCCAATTTCAGCAAAAAAAATTAAACAGTCTCACCAAAACGCAGGTAAACAGACTTTAAGAAGAGGTGGCAAGGGGAGGGCTCCAAAAAGAGTTCAGGAACCCCAAAAACCAAGGGCAGTCCAGCAAGTCAGAATAACTCATTAAGGGACGTTGTTTCTCCTTCCCAACCTGGCAGTCCCTTTTCCCTTACAGAAAGTCTGAACCTCCACTTTTCTCTTTGGCAACAGATCATTTCTGAAAATCATTCATCAGAGTCATAGATAGCAGTGGGAGGAAATCCCTCCTTTCCAGGGGTAACTCTTCAACTACCAGACTAGATTCCTCCATTTTCCTCTGTCCTTCACCACTTGCTGCTTCATGGAGTGTTAGAACCCATTTAAACATTCCAGGTTGGGAAAGGTTTTTAGTGCCAAAGAAAGAAGATGCTTGGAGACCAGTTCTGAATCTTTCTTTACTAAATCTGTGATTGTGCCTATATTCAAAATCACTTCAAAGTCTCTTATCTCTTCCTCCTCATTTAGGCTTCTTAGAACACTAGATTTAAAAGAAGTTTATCCTCACATCCCTATTCATCCACCCAGTTGTTTATTAAGGCTTTGTGTGTTTGGGTCGCACTATTAGTTATGTGCCTTCATCTCTGGACTTTGCACCACACAAGACTTTTCACAAAGATTCTAACTCTAGTTATAGCTCATTGCAGGCTCAGGGTATCCACATATTTACATATTTAGTTGACATGCATATCTTTGCAGAGTCTTTTTCAAACTGTTAGGAATCTCTCACTAGGGTGAGAGATCTCTCACACAAGCTGTGATTCCAAGAAAACATTCCAAAGTCTTCTTTAACTCTATCACACAGGATTGTGTTCCTGGGGTGTCAGTTAGTCACCTCAGTTCAAAGCGCTTTTCCCCAACAGGAAAACTATCCCCAGGACTCAATAACCTTTTTATTCTGTGCAGGAACAGTGTAGCCGCTTCTGCATAGAATATGGCCACCGAGCGATCCAGTAAACTCTGAAACTGCCTTGCACAAGCCTGCCTACACTGTTCTTGCACTGAGAGTCATGCAGAATGCTAATTACCTTGTCTGCTCATAAACACCATGCAAATGAGGTGAATTAGCGATTTAGCAAGCAGGCAGGTATCCATGCAAGAACAGTGTTAGTTGCAGAAATGTGTTCGGTTACTAACCAAATACATTTCTGCAAATAACAAAATGGAAGCATGACAGCTCAAATAAAAGCATGTATTATAATCTGTAGGCATTAGCACAACTTAGTGAGGGGATTTGTACAAGGCTGCATACCCTTGTTTACCTTGCCTAAACAGGTTTGCACAGTGTGCACTGGGACTTAAAAAAAAAAAAAAAAGGAAATGGCAGCGCTGTTGACATTTGGGCACTGCATTTGCGTGGCACACCTAGGTCCTTAAAAAGGGAGTAAATGTCAAGTGGAACAAGAAAATAAAACAAAGGCAAATAGCAGAATATAGCCAGTTAAATGCAAGTAATATAGCTGGCAGGTGGAATGTATCATACTCAACCAATCACACAGGCAGCATCTGCAGCACACCACTATAAATTGTGCAAATGCCTTTCAGTCTGTCTTTTCCCACAAACTCTGCACCATAGGTGTACACATGCAGGGAAATTTTAACTGACAAAACTAACAAAAAATGTTAGGGGCTGCTGTTGCATTGATCTATCAGTATGTGCTAGAGGCTGAGGGAGGTGAGGAGGATTATGATGATGACCGCCTCAGACCAAGGAGGAAGAGGAGAAGAGTGTTCAGACCCAGGGTAACCTACCAGAGGCTACATGATCTGGAAATAGTAGAGCACTACAGGGTGGACAGAGACATACTTCAGCAAATCATCGGGCTGTGCCAGCCCTGCCTCAGACCCAGAGCCAACAGAGGGGAACCCATCCGGTATGTGTAGCCTTAAGAATTATAGCTACAGATACTTTCCAAAGACCTAATGGGGACATGATGGGGGGGGGGGTCTCACAGGCATCTGCATCCAGGGTACTCCACCAGTTCTTGGATGCCATGCTACCACATGCCGGTGAGCACATTTGCTTCCCCAGCACCCATGAGGAGAGGACCAGCAATATGCGTCTCTTCCACTATGTAGCAGACTACCTGGAGATACTGGGTGTCATAGACTCCACGCACATCCACATCAAAGTACCACCCGGTGACTAGGTCAGGGTCTACCTAAACCACCAGGGGTTCCACTCAATCAACTGCCAGGTTGTGTGTGATGCCCAGGTCATTATCATGAATGTGTGTGCTGGCAGCCCTGGAAGCTATTATGGCGCCCATATCTGGCATTCATCACAGCTGTACCAGGCATTTGCCAGTGGGGACATCCCATATGGCCATCTGGTGGGGGATGCTAGATACGCACTGGAACCGTGGCTGATGACACCCATCAGAAATGCACACACACCCACACAAGAATGCCATAATGAGGCACACGCACAAGCCAGGATCATTATTGCGTGTGTGTTTGGGATGTTCAAGTCACAGTTCAACTGCTTTGACATATCTGGTGGAGCCTTACAGTACTCTCCAGCCACATGTACTTACATTTTTGTAGTATGTGCCATGCTACACAATATGATCCTCCAGAAACATCTGCAGCAGGAACAAAACAGGGAAGGGCCACAACCCCCCCCCCCACCACCATTTCCAAGGTCTTCACAGGCACAGAGGGACTCAGAGGAGGAACATCCTGATCCTGTCCTGCAGGCAGACAGAGGCATGACCAGTATGCCCTGGCTTTGGCAAAGAGGCAAAGCATAGCACACACTAACACTGTAGGGCCAGAGGGACTGATATCTCGCTCTGACTCACACACACAGTAAAATGGATGCCAAACATCACACCACCTATACCTTATCATGTATAGGCAGTATACTGTGCATCCAACATAGTCAGCCCTCAAGCACCATCCTCACAACTGCCTCAGACACAAGGTAAGTCAGTCTTCCTAACAATAAATGAATGGAGTAGAATGTTCTGTTAGCATATCTATGGTATTGTTGCAAGCATGCAAGGGAATGGGGTGGCTTACTGGGATAGCAGCAGACAACTGACAGTTATGTGGGACAGCAGGAAGTGCATGCCCAGTACTGGATTACCCACACTATGCAGTAACACCCTAGTTGACAAATACCACTGCAGTATATGTGGTGAGCCAAATAACTGGGGGGAGATCATAGGTCACATGCATGGATGTCAAAGTTCGGGTCCCATACTCACTGCCAGTCTCACCCAGCAGATTAGCTGTAGAAAACCATACAGAAATGTCTGGCAAAGGCCCCCACATGGAGACATCCATGAAATTCCCACCTACAGACTTACACAGTGATATCACAGCAGGTCTAGCAGTGGCAGTATGGCTCTGAAAGGTAAGAAGTCTGAAACTAAAAATGTTTATGCCAGAACAATCTGATTTGTGGTCAATACTGTTATGCCTGTAGTCTCAAAGATAGGGCACATCACTATGCTAAATGGGACCAAAACATTAAGCAAACATCAGCACAGTCTGTGCAAATGTGTATTTTGTACATATGTGTTACCCTCCCCACCCATAGACCCATAGAAATGCAGTAACATGTCCCTAGCCTTAAGCAGCATCCAGCTGTCAACTAGAGTAATGGCTCAACATGAACAGAAAGCAATTGTCAATAACACACAGTCAACCTACTGGTGCCATCCCAGGGGTGTCCACTGCCTGGCAGCCTGGAAACATATGATCATCAGAATGCACTGCCTTGCTGCAGATGGCCTGCATCTGTCAAACCTGGCCTACAGGCCTCTGGCAAATGCCCATGACTCACCCACAGTGTGAGGCATGGGCACAGTGCCCTGTTAGGGAGTGTCATGGGGCCCTTAATACCAACATAACACAGTCTACAAAATGCAAAGAAAGGCCATGCTGATAACTTCTAGGATCAAATCTGCCAGCCTCAGAGAGCCAGAAATCTGGACAAAGCCATGAATAATGGGATGATAAAGGTCCAGAGAGAAGGACACCTTTGAAATACTGCTCTAATACTTTTAGAAAGTTAATGGAATGATTGTACTAGCATGGAATGTCTGAAGGGTATGAAGCCTGAAACCGCAATATCAGCTGTCAGTAATATCTGACTTCAACCCTGAATGATTTGCAAAACACTTTTTCTTGAAAACCACACTCATTTGGGTAACCAACCAGATATATGAGTCATGAATCTGGACATTCTGTGAAACTCTGTACAGTCGACAGGCAGGGCTAGGAGTCTAAACATGGGAATGCACTTATTGCAGGCAGTCCTAACCCTGGAAGATGGTGACATGTCTGCACCCACAGAACCCTGGGCCACAGTCATGGGGAGTAATAGACACTTCCCTGATCACTCATCCTATGCAAAATCCTGACCCCAAAATATGGCCATCCAAGCCAAATGAGGTGGGCCATATGTATATGTGAGACACACACACACCCCTCCAAGCCAGTCAAACAGTCTGACACACACAAAATCCTCCAAGTGCTGTTAACCTTTGAGAAGACCCCCATGCAAAGTACTGGTAGCTATAGGCCAACATATCTGATGCAGGACACCCCCCCCACATATCTTATCCCCTACAAATCTATCTGGAGTCTGCCTGTCACACTGATCCTGCCTGACTTATATTACCCAACCGTGGAGTGGAAATCAAACCATGCCAGAACAGAAATGCTCAGAGATTCCACCATTGTAATATATCACCAAGGTGCTGGACTGTTTCCACAGCTCCAGCAGTCAATTGGTTGTAAGCACACCTCTCAACAGGCTCAGTCGTGCAAGAATGCCTAGCATTTGGCCCATAATATTGGTGTGTGCATCATCCATCCTGTATTCCTCTGGTAATTCACTGTGATGATCTGAGGAGGTATGTCACGAGGTACTGAAACAATACATGACAGTGTCAAATGTCATATATGTCAGATGTCTGCTAAAACAAACCCTGTAACCCTAGCAACCCATACCTTACTAAGATAAATAGTCACACTCACCATATGGCCGATTGTCTCCCCATTTTGATAGGCTATCTCCAGATATCCTGCACCAACAGGTTGAGAGGTATAGCTCAAAACAAACCAGACTAGATTACAACAATCCCTGGAATGGAGTCCCACATTTACTATAGAAGGTCACACTGAGCATGCTCATACACAGATAATTGTCAGTAGGATCTAGGAATTAACAGGCCTTTCTCACCCAGTGCACTTCCCATTGCCCTACTTTAGCAGTCCTGAAGATGTCTGTCACCATAGAAGTACCTTTTGTCAGGTTTCAGCCCTATCAGTTCTGTGGCATGTATGATAACTGCGTAACACTATAGTACAAATAACTAGCTAGGTAGGAGTTCTAATCTCAGTCCTCACAAATACAAATGTGTGTATGTGTGTGTGTGTGTGTGTGTGTGTGTGTGTGTGTGTGTGTGTGTGTGTGTGTGTATGCATGTGTATGCGTGTGTGTGTGTGTGTGTGTGTGTGTGTGTGTGTGTGTGTGTGTGTGTGTGTGTGTGTGTGTGTGTGTGTGTTTATAAGTTAAAGATTTTGGAACCATTCAAACCTAGTGCACTTCCCATTGCCCTACGTTAGCAGATCTGCAGATATCAGTCACCTTAGAAGTCCCTTTCACCAGGCCTCAGCCCTATAAACTTTGTGGTGCATGTGATAACTGTGTAACACTATAGTATAAATAACTAGCTAGGTAGGAGTCCTAGTCTCTGTACTGGTAAATGTAAAAGTGTGTGTGTGTGTGTGTGTGTGTGTGTGTGTGTGTGTGTGTGTGTACATGTGTGTGTGTGTGTACGTGTGTGTGTGTGTGTGTGTGTGTGTGTGTGTGTGTGTGTGTGTGTGTGTGTGTGTGTGTGTGTTTTTTTACGCTAAACAAAACAGTGTAAGAAACGTCTCTATGTGGAAGATTTTCAGTCCATATATCTCTAATTAATCACTGTATATTAATCAGATCAGACAATAGTAGCAGAAGTAACAAATTTAAACTCATCTTAAGTCAAAAAAATAATAATAATAAAAAATATATAATTGTACAGAATTACTAAGTATTCAAAAGTAATCCAAGCAAGGCAGGCAGCCAGTACTTCTCCAGCAATAATCTCCTTTATTTTCAAAGACCTGGAACCTCTTATACTATCAATGTGGGATCATTTAGATGTGGCTCTTGCAGTTTATGTGATAGAATAATTAATGTCAGGTCTATTAATAATGTTAACCATAACCCCAAGCATTATTTCAATTGTAAATCTATTGGTGTTGTATATACACTTACTTGCAGTTGTAATAACATATGGTATATTGGACAAACCAAAAGAATGGTCAGAGTTAGAATTTTGGAGCATTTAAGGGACATTCGGAATTTAAATTTATCTAGTCCAGTTGCCAAACACTTCTTTGAAGCTCATGAGGGGAAATCGGATAGTTTAAAATTCAGCATTTTGGGTAAGCCTTTTTGTTGCAGAGGTGATAATATTTGTGATAGATTGTTGGAGCTGGAAACCAGGAAGATTTTGACCTTTTGGTCTTAATTTAGAATTAGATATTTGATGAATTATATATTATATTATCAAATACATTTGGCAATCAAATTAAGAAGTAGAATAATATGTTTATATTTATATATGAATTTATTAATAAAATAATATAATTGGTATGTTTAATAATGTAATATATATAATTTATATGAATATTTATTCAGAAATTATTGTGAGATCACTTTAAATATGTACACAAGTTTTTCCCTCCTTTTTTGGAATTAATTATATAATTAATTAATTGATTGATTCAATTAATGCATATATAAAAATTGCCATTGTGCTGCATTGAGTTGTGATCCTTTGAAGGCGAATTGCCGAGGTACCAGGTCTTTGAAAATAAAGGAGATTATTGCTGGAGAAGTACTGGCTGTTCAGTGTGTTATCTGTTTACTTGCTGTTGTGCTTTTCATGTTGTTTGCTTCAAGCAAGGCAGGCAGTCTGTTTCTAGTCGAAAATCCTTTACAGACTGCCTGCCTTGCTTGGGCTACTTTTGAATACTTAGTAATTATGTATACAATTACATATTTTTTATCATTATTATTATTATTTTTTTTACTTAGCACGAGTTTAAGTTCGCTACTTCTACTACTATTGTTTGATTTGATTAATATACAGTGATTAACTGGAGATATATGGACTGAAAATCTTCCACACAGAGAAGTTTCTTACACTGTTTTGTTTTTGGACCCACTACACTTGTATAGTGGGTTGTTTTGAGACTTTGGGATACCACAGAGATTACTTGTTTTTTTTTTTTTTTGTTTTTATAAGTTAAAGATTTTGAGACCATTCAAACCCAGTACATTCCTCATTGCTCTACTTTAGCAGTCCTGCAGATATCAGTCACTGTAGAAGTCACTTTCATCAAGTCTCAGCCCTATAAGCTCTGTGGTGCTTGCAATAACTGCATAACACTATAGTTATAAGCAACTAATTAGGTAGGAGTTCTGCCAAATGTGCATTTGTAAGTGTGTATATGTGTAGTTTAAAGTATTTTGTGGCCTCTCTCACGCAGTACATCACCCATTGCCATACTTTACAAGGGCTGGTGATGTTCCTCAACTTAGAAGTACCTTTGGACAGCCTTCACCCTATAAGCTTCGTGGTGCATGTGATGAATGCATAATAAATAGATAAGTAGGGGTTCTAATCTCAGTCCTGGCACATGTGTGTGTCCAAGAACAGTATCCTTTCTGTGTGGGGGGGTTGTGTTTGTGTGAGAACCATATCCATTGAGGTGTTCGTTTTGCTACTTTCTGCTGTTGCCCACCTAGTACATGTCCCAGTGTCCACATTACAAGGCCTACAGTTGTCATCCACTGTACAGGGACCTGTAGACACTCTGCAGCCCTATAAGCATTGTGACATGTGCAATAACTATGTGACAGTATGAAATAAATAACAAGAAATGCAGCCCATTTAATCCTTGGATACCACTCTCCACTCTGGAATCATCCACAAACACACTCAGCTAGGCATCAACCCCTATATCAATAGGTGCTCACAGATAGAACCCACAGTGTTAAACAAGTGGATACCATGTCAGACTACTGACCAGTCATGAGTGGAGTCCCACAGGGTTTGGACCTGGGTCCCCTCATATTCAGGATCCACACCTCTGAGGACCAGCCCAATGTGAAGACACCCTGGCTGACAATGTTTGCAGATGACTGCAAAGTGGGTACTATCATTACTATTCCCTGGATGTTGACCTCTTTAACAAAGGCCTCTCTGACTGTTGTCAGAACCCTAGACATTAGCTCAATGCCAGATGATGTTCTGCCATCCCCTTTGGGTACAACATGGTTCCCATAAAGTAATACATTCATGGTCATCCACTGAACACTGACTTTGTTATAAGAGAACTGAGAACATAGGTTGACAGTGAGCTCTCTGTTGACCAACACAGTGCCACTGTCTTCAGAAAGTCCATCTATGTGTCATGTCTCCTGACTAAGGGTGTTGAATCCAGGAAGTAAAAGGACAGTGTCTTCCTGTACTCTCCGCTCAGTAGGCCAATCAATATGTACAATGGCCCATTTGTCATGTACCCCACTGGACACCTGCAACAACAGGAGAGGCTGCAAAAGTACCCCACAAAGAGGATCTTAGGTCTTATACACTTGCCCTATATGGACAGACTGCAATAACTCCAATGAATTTCTGTCCCATATTGGCTACTTAGGTGTGATCTCTCTGCCTGAATTACACAGCCAATGTCTGACCCAACCCTGTTAGAATGCTACATCTGAAGAATCCATTCTGTCCACACCACATGCCCAAGAGACCTCCCCGTCCTCACAATCAACAGGACATGCTGGAGGGACAGGTTCACAACACAGAGACTGGCCATGCTACGGAATAGATGTTATGTACATATCAAGCAGAGCACATCACTGGCCCTCTGCAAGATAAATCTACAAGAGTGCATGGAGAATAGAATACCCAATCAGGGGATCACTCCAATTAATATACTCAGTAGACACACTGGGGAGTATTATCAGGTGGCATTATGCCAGGGTATTCCCATGGGCTAGCCTTGTAAAGCCTCCATGGGCATTTGCCTAGTACACAACTATGAAGGTATGAATCTATGGATCTCAGTCCTGGGAAATATGTGTGTGTGTGTACTAGTGTGTATAAAAGTGTGTGTGAGTGTGTAAACATGTGAATGAAAGTAGTTTGAGACCTGTCTCACCCAGTGCAACTACCATTGCCATACCTTACAAGTGCTGCTGATGTTATTCACTATATACGTACCTTGGGACACTCTTCACCCTGTAAGCTCTGTGGTGCGTGTGGTAACTGCATAACACAATAATTACATAACACAATAATACCAATAACTACATAGGTAGGGGTTCTAATCTGAGTCCTGACAAGTGTGTGTGTGTGTGTGTGTGTGTGTGTGTGTGTGTGTGTGTGTGTGTGTGTGTGTGTGTGTGTGTGTGTGTGTGTGTGTGTGTGTGTGTGTGTGTGTGTGTGTGTGTGTGTGTGTGTGTGAACTGTCTCCTCTGTTTGAGTAAGAACTATATCAGGTGGGTGGGTTTTACAATTTTAGGTCATGGTACTCTGAGTACACGTCCCAAGGTCCACTTTACAAGACCCGCTGTCTTCATCCACCATACAGATATCTGTTGACATTCTTCTGCCCAATAAGGCCCATGCCACATGCAGGAACTATGTGACAATATGGACTGACTAACAAGATAGGCAGACCTGCTAATCTCAGTGCTCTAAATGTGTGTATGACTGTACTTCTGTGTGTAAATGTGTATAATTGTAGGATAAGGTATATTGAGTACATTCTCACCCAGTACATCTCCCATTGCCATACTTTGCAAGGCCTGGTGATGTTGCTCACCTTACATGTACCTTGGGCCACTTTTCACACTGTACGCTTTGTGGTATGTGTGATAAATACATACCACTGTAGTAACAATACATAGGTAGGTAGGGGTTCTAATCTCAGTCTTGGAAAATGTGTGTGAAAGAAGAGTATCTTGTGTTTGTGTGAGAGCTAGATCCATTGGATGGCAATGGTTTAATATTTTATGCTATGGTACTCCCTGTCCCCATTCCTACTTTCACTGTATGAGGTTCACTGTTTACATCAATCTCAGTGGAATCTCTAGGCACCCTTCAGCCCTATCAGCCCCGCGCAACAGTTTTGAACAGTTTGGTACACATAACAAGATTGGTAGGGCTGCTAATGTCAGTATTGGCAAGTGTGTGTGTGTGTGTGTGTGTGTGTGTGTGTGTGTGTGTGTGTGTGTGTGTGTGTGTGTGTGTGTGTGTGCAATGGTGTGTATATCAGTGGTTGTGACTATGTAGACTTGTATGTGACACTATTATGAGTACTCTCACACCCAGTACACCCACCATTGCCATACCTCACAAGGCCAAGTGATGTTATTCACCTTACAGGTACCTTGTAACATGCATCATACTAGTAGTCCTGTGCCACCTGCAATAACCGCATAACAGTGTGGTACCACAACTTGATGGATAGGGGTTCCAAACACAACACTGGCAACTGTGATCCTGTGCATGCATGTGTGTTTGTGTGGGAACAGTATTCTATGTGTGTGTGGTTGAGATAATATCCTCTGTGGATGTGGGTTTTAGCAATCTGAGGTGTGCTCCACACACTCCACGTACCATTGTCCATTCTACAAGAACTGATGTCAACCACGATAGACTTATATACACCCCCAGCCCTACAAGCTGTGAGGCACATGCAATAACTGTTACAGAGACCTGGGAAATGTGTGCAGATACAGCTGTACCTTGGCTATGACATGGTTGATGTGTTACCACACTGCCGTAACTCTCGTTGGTGATGTCTGCAGGGCCACATCCTGCTGACACAATGACACCTGGAACACAAACAGAATACAGCATGTGAGAACACATTAACATAGCATTACTAACACCAATAATGCATCATGGCTGAAAAGGTACACACACACTCTGATGTGTACCCATTACAAATGCCAGATGACAGCAGCTTACACAACATTAAATAGCTACACTGTATTAAGGTCGCTTGTGCATCAGACCCATATTACATGTCCCTGCATCAATGGTATGGATGGCAGGGATGTGGCACAGGTATCATCATATGCACAGCGTGTTGTGTGGGTTTTCCGGAGGCCTAGGCTGGGCCATATGGTTGACATCATGTGTGTGTGTTTATAGTATGTTCATTAAATGGGCTGTACAGGGGTGGTGTGTGTGTGTGTGTGTGTGTGTGTGTGTGTGTGTGTGTGTGTGTGTGTGTGTATGTGTGTGTGTGCGTGCGTGCGTGTGTGTGTGTGTGTGTGTGTGTGTGTGTGTGTGTGTGTGTGTGTGTGTGTGTGTGTGTGGAGGTGACTTGTCTGATGGTGATGTGTGTGTGTTTGTATGCACACAGTCATGCTATGTGGCCACCCTACACAGGGGTAGTTTGGACAGCTGTGGGCCGTACATGGCAGGGTGTACAGTACACCATCTCTAGCCACAAACATGGGAGCTGGTCCTGCAAGCAGTCTTATTGGCACCACCAGGGCCAAGTCTGGATGCAGTACTACTCCCTGATGGTGACTGTTGTCTGCTAGATTCTGCATCCCTGTTGGGACCAGCCAGGGCCACGTGCCCATGGCCTGCTGCATAGTGACATGGACAGCACACTTCCTTCAGTGGTACTGGTGGTACTGCCAGTATGGGAACGTGATGGTGCATGGCCATGTAGATCCTCAGCTGATTGTGGTGCTGCCCTACATCCATGTGGTTGCTGGCCATCCCACCACCAAATGCTCAGGCACAGATATTCCACAGTTGAGGAGTGCCAAGGTCTCCCCCCACGTCTATCCATGACCTCAGTACACTCACATGTGGCCGCAGTGAGTTCACAAATATCCCCATGGACACCAGGGATGTGCTCATCCATGACCCTGTGTATATGTCTGGTGTTACTTTCATTACATGTCTGTGCCTCCATGATGGCCTGAAACATGCGTCTGGTGATGGCTGCTGTGGCACTTCCAACAGGGGCATGAGAGGCTGCAATCCCCCTCTGAGCACCCTTGCCCATCTGCCTGTGTGGGACCTCGGCAGCACTCTGGCTATGGCTAGTGCCTGCACCCTCAATTGCCATAGCCACCAGACTAGCCTGTTCCATGCCACCACCCACCAACTGTCCCTTATCTTTGGCCACTGTTGACGGGGTATGTGTGGGCATTGTGACTGTGTGCGGGGATGGGGTTGACAACTGATGGCACAGATTCAGCCGCTGATAACCCCACCTGGGAGTACAGTTTGCAAAGGTGGATAGGTGTAAATACTTGGGAGCAACAGTTCAGAGTAATGGCGAGTGTGGGGGAGAAGTAAAGAAGAGAGTACAGGCAGGATGTGGGTGGTGTTGAAGAGTGTCAGGAGTGATTTCTGACTGACGAGCACCATTAAGAGTGATAGAGAAGGTCTACAAGAGGGTAGTGAGACCAGCTATGTTATAAGGGTTGGAGACATTGGCACTGAAAAAAAGGCACAAGTCAGAGCTGGACATAGCAGAGTTAATGATGTTAAGATTTGCACTGGGTATGACAAGGGTGGACAGGATTAGGAATATGTATGTTAGGGGGTCAGCCCAGGTTTGACAGCTTGGGGACAAAGCTGGAGAGTGGCAGGATTATGTTGGTTTGGACGTGTGATAAAGAGGGATGCTGAGTATATTTGGGAAAGGATGAGGCTGCCAGGTAAGAGGAAAAGAGGAAGGCCTGAGATAAGGTGTATGTATGTAGTGATAGTGGACATGCAGGTGGTTGGTGTGACAGAGCAAGAGGCAGACGACTGGAAGACATGCAGAGAGATGATCTGCTGTGGCAACCCCTAACGGTTACAGCCAAAAGAAAGAGAAGGTGATGTTGTAATGTCAGTGTTCACAGGTTTACAATTATTTGCCAGACATAACACAACTCTTGATGACATAACTACAAATATGAGGCACACATATGGTCAGTGTGCATAACACTGAATAGTTGAATGGCATGAGCTCAGTATATCACATGCAGTTCAACACACACAGCTGCGACAGTATTTCAGTATGCAAATACCCTCTATAGGTCCATCACATGTCTGAGACAAACATATATATCATATTTGTATTCACAATTAACATATCAATATCTGTGACATCCCAGTAGCTGACCTGGCAGTGTCACAGTCAGTATTGTTCAACACACACTCCAGTAGTGGTCATATGTGACCCATCCTTTCCTGGGGTGACTCAGGGCCCTGAGTTGTGTTCTGTGTCACTGCAGACAGACACTGATGCTATGGCCATAGGTTCTGTTCGGCAATATATCAGTACAGCATGTGTTGTGGAGACATTATATTTTTGAACTTCCTATTTTCCAAGTTTACATACCCCCTACTACATTCCATTACATGGTTAATTGTTTGAGATACCTGTGTATTTTTTTTTTGTTTCAGTTAGTAGAATCCATCAGTTTCAGTGACTATCTGTCTGTTTGTTTGTCTCTCTCTCTCTCTCGCTCTGAGACAAATATAGGATATACATCTGTTTTGTATAGGCAGCCGCTTGCCTTTTGTAGGTAATGCTTATGAGCAGCTGATGGCCTGTGCACCAACTGGAGTCCCCCACTTGTTAATTGCATGTAGAACAGCTGTGGTATCTTCCCTATATCCAATAGCATGGAAACACACTCCTATAACTGAGTACTTCATGTGGGTATTGCCCCTTTTCCTTGCCTATGAGGAGGACTTCATGGAGGTGTGTGACAAACAGCATCACAGAGAGTAGTTGGAAATATCTCTTACAACAAACACAGTGGAGACAGTCCAGCAAACTAGGGGAGAATGTTCCAGGCATAGGGACAGAATGTAAGTATTACTGTTATACAGTTGAAGTAATGCTAGTTTGACAGGGTTTGTGTGGATATGACTGCTCTATGTGAATTTATGTCTGACAGTGTTATGTGGTTAACATAACTCTCAACTGTAGGGCTATCTGCAGACTGGCCAGAATTTGGACTCTTATATTTGGTGTGTTACTCACACATATTTTGCCCTTGGAAATTCAGTAGCATACTCTGAGGATTGCAGTCAGTAAATGGTAACATCTATGTGCGTGTTTCTGACTTCATATCCCTCAGAACAGGTATGTTACAACAACCGTGTTACACCAGCAACTTTCTCAGTTTATAACAAAAATATGTCAATAATGGCCCTGTGTTTGGGCATCTGCCCCCCAAGCATGTCAAGCTTTGTCCATATGTCATGCAGTAAAAGGTGGATAGGTATAGTATATCATTATATAGTGACTTCATTCCTGATATCATCCCAGTGATGTATCAGACTGGCAGACATTTTATGTGTAGGATGCCTTATATATGAGGACAAAGCCTGGACATTCTGTGGGACTCTGCAGTTGAGAGGACTGTGTATTTCTGGTGAGTGTTGACAGACTGTCAGGAATGTGTAGCAGTGTATTGTGAATGTGTTATTTGACATATGTTGGGTGGGTAGATGTAAGAGTTATGGGTCATTTTCTACCTGACTTTACATAATTCTCCAGTTTCTGGTGCTTTATCAGCTGTATATGTTTGTAGGGGCAGACTGACACATGTCCCATACCACAGTCAGGCATCAGATTACACTGTGAATTGGGCCAGTATATGTAGGGGTAGTGTGTGAGTGGGAAACATGATGATGATTTTGTTCATGCAGTCCATATACTCTACTGTTCATGTGGCTTACCAGTATGTCACTTTGAATGTTCTGAGATTGGTTATGGGTATGCACTTTCACACTGGGGTCTGTTTGTCATAGCTGTTACATCCCTGTAGTACCTGATATATTTGCAATTACATGTGTATTCCCCATAGCAAAATTGGGTTAGTGCTGTATCAGTCTGCCTGTAGTTTAGACAGTGCTTAGTGACATGCCTAGCAGCTCAGTGTAGTTTCCCTGCTCTGATGTTATGTCCAGATATTTATCAGATGTACTGTTGCCTTGTCCCTATAAGTGTTGTGTATTTCTGACACATCAGTGGGATGATGTGAGGATTTATGTCAGTAACTAGTGGGGAGTAATTTGATTTTGGACTTGGGCTATTCCAGTCAATATATATTAGAACAGACAGGAGAGTGTTGCTGCATCAACTTTGTCAACTTATCTACTCCAGTATTTGGGATGCGTTCCTAGTTTCATGGCTTTACCCTTCCTTTGTCAGGCTTGGTGCAGATTTGTTGCACTAAGGGGTTCTGAGCATACCTCTCTACCTGGCCAGATTGTTTCAGACTGTCCAGGTTTATTGCTCATATTTCTGATCTATTCCACAGAATCACTATTTTCACTTCTGTGGTAAATCACTGTGATGATGTGAGGATTTCTGTCAGTAAATGATGACATACATTTCAGTTTCAGAACACACATCCTTCCAAACATGCATGCTAACACAAACCCTGTTACTATAGCACATTCTACATTTATAGCTGCAGTACATACATTATGTCGCTAGTCTTGGCCCATTGTCCCCCCATTTTGACAGCCTTTGCTGTATATGTATAGCTCCATATATCTGATGTATATACTTTTTCATATTTATCTATCACCACATCTATTTGTGTATATTTATATATACTAAACATGACTGATTCCACAGTGTTTATTCCCTACTATTCTATACCTGTACTGAATGATATATTTGAAAAAGCAGTGGTACATTTCTCTGACTATGTTGTACGGGGTCCTCGGTTTGACACTTGGCAGGGCTGATTATTTTGTTGCTGGGCAGAACAGTGGCTGATTGATACAGAGTGATTAAGGCACTTTTAAGCAGTTGTAAGTGGGTTTGCATGGATTTGCATGAAGCTAAGCGATGCTTACATATGGTTAAACGTACAGCTGCTTACTCCATTTGGGCTTTGCTTAGCATCACGCAAACACACTTACTCCCGCTTACTCCCACTTACCCCTGCGCTAATTTCTTTAAAAGAAAAGAAAAAGGGGTGATAGGAAAGTGGTGGAAAATGGGGAACGCAGAGGGAAAACAATATGAAAGATAGCTAGGGATGTGCAGGATGGGTGTAGGGAAGGTCCATAGCTGTCCATTTCTGATAGAGCAACAGCTGTGCATTTGTATAGAATTTGGAGGTGAATTTGGACAATCAAACCTCTGAGAAAGGGGTGAGGACAACAGTAATGTGTTGTTAAACCAATTAGACCAGCTTGCATGTGTCCGGTGGACACATGTGTGAAATGGACAACTATGTATGAGGCAACATTTTTTTGGGGAAACAGATTGTCTTTTTTTTTTTTTTTTTTTAATAAGGTGAGAGTGGAATGTTGGGGAAGGATAGTAGGTTCATTTGGGGAGGTAAGTTGAGTAGGAAGACAGACAAGACAGCTAACAAGGGCAGTATATGACACAGGTAGGTGGTAAACACCATGGATGGGGAGGGTGGTTGGGAATAAGATGCACATGAGCCCCCATATGGTTACAGTGCGGCTGAGGTCCCCACTTATGAGCAGTCACCACTGCACCTTCACGGCCCCGAAGGTGGCTGTGCTGGGGGCTTTGCAGGAGAAGCAGGCTGACCCTCAAGATGCACCAGGTGGTCCTCCAGCTGGTGCAGCTGATCACTGTACTCTGAACAGAGGATGCTGCACACCAATCCCCGGACCTGACTGTGAGTGAGGGTCTCCTCTCTGTGCCCACGCCCGGGGGGAGATGAGCCACATCTCCTGAGGTGGTTCCACCCAGAGGTGGTGCAGGACTAACAGAAGAGGAAAGCTTGGGTTGAGTCCCAGACGTGCTGGGATCCGGTGCCATGGCCAGATGAGGCAAGACAGCTGGATCCACCAGAATCTGCATTCCCAGACGTACTATGGTGTTTCAGTTAAAAAAAAAATGTTGGTTAGTCATGAACAACACATTTCAGGATTAGTTATAACAGCATGCATGGGTGTTCCAATTGGCCCCATAAAACAGAATTGAAACAGTTGCATAGCAAACAGAACATATACATATATGGAACCTCAGTAGGCATTATAATAGCATGCAAGTTACATTGATAGCAACAGGCCACCAATGATAGTATTTGAACAGGGAACATTAATATTCAAATGGTTCAATATTTGTACAACTATAGGACACATGTCCCAACAGTAGGTTTGGAGATGAACATACCCATTTAATGTGTGTGAAGTATTGGTACAGATAGGGTGGTGGAGAGAGAGAATAGTCAAGTAACAACTCTCTAGGCTTCAATTTCCAACAACTGTACAGATCATTACTCTACTCATTACTATGCAAGGCTGACCTCACTGTATATCTACCTATAGACTGGGGATGGACAGTGGGATTGTTGTACACAGTGTATTGCTTAAGCCTTCTTACAGCTAATAGACGCATTTCCTTACCTGGCAGACCTGTTGAAGAAATATCTGTTAACACTACTTGACTGTTTCTACACATATTCAAATTTTCACAGTTACATATGTGACACTGACAGGAGTGCCCAGCACTCATACTTAGGGGGTGTGGTACTTAATACTCTGCCAGGGTTTTTATCTGTCTCCCTGGTTATTAGCAGCAGTGATCATTAGCTGTGACAGAGTGACACTTGAGGGGAATGTATTGGAACAAAGTTCTTGGTGTATGTACTTATCTTGCTGTCATTTGCAGCCTTGGGGTTGGATAGTGGATATGTTGAACACAGAGTGTGTTGGTAAACCCTTCATACAGCTATTACAAACATTTCCTTACCTCACAGACCTGTGGAGGTAATTTATGTTAATACTACCTGACTGTTTATACAAATCTTCACATATTCTTATATGAAAATACGCATTCAGCGTACTACCACTGCTAGGATTCAAACCGTGCCTGTTTGTGCAAAAAGGTACACCACAGCTGTGTTTCATCACAATGAGCTACTGAGAAATTGCTGACTCATGCTTGACTTTTTTCTCTCTACTACTCTCTGGTTTGCACAATCTGACTTTGTATTTAGACAAATACCCTAGGTAATGACAGCTGTACTGCAATTTTCAGACAACAGATATGTGTTTAGTTTTCAGTAACAGTTGCATAAAACAGTTATTTTCTACCAGAAACACATAACTTATACAGAACCTGTACACATTTATATTCCTATCACAACATGACAAAGTAAACACAACAGTCTGGGGTTTTTAATTTATTCAATGTTACAGAGACTTTTATTCACCTAACAGTCCTTTATTCATTGCACGCAGTATACAGTTTACCTAGCAGTTGTTGACAATCTACTACTTTCTATTTATTTACCTTGAATACTGCAAACTAGATTTTTACACCCCAGCCTCCTGGTGCAGCCTTAGCAACCTGCTGGCATGTGCATCAATATTTGCAGCCCTCTCATCTGCAGCTGTACAGGAGATAAATAAACATGTATGCATACTTATTGATTACATACTCAGGCTGGACTTTGATAACATTAACTGATACTGATACTTACACACGTCTGGGACATTCCATGCCTGTGCATCTTGGAACCACTGGCCCAAGAGATCCCTCTTCCTATGCTTCAGGTCAACATAATGGTGCCAGACCTGCTCACTAGTCCGAGGGATACCAGTAGCACTGGTGAGGTCACATGCGAGATGGTCCCAGGCTTCCACTTTATACTGGGAGCCATGGTACTGGTTCTGCAGCAGTCTCCCTTCATGGTCTTTTACGAGGAGTCCAACCATGACCCTGGACTCCTGAATGTTCCAACGCTGACCCTAAAAGCACACACCCTCACCCAGGCCGGCCATAGTGCCTGCAGTGATGAGCTACAACTGGTTATGGTTGTATTCCAGCCTGCAAGGTTTAAATAGGGCTGGATTCCCACCCTTTGCTATGATTGGCCAATTTTGAATATGCTGAGCTAAGCTAAGTGACATGCAAACCCGTTTAGCTAAGATAAGCATTGTTTCAAGGGGTAGATGTAAGTGCACAAATCCACTTAACTACTCTAATTATTGCTAAGCATTTAGATTCAAGTAATGCTTACACTGGCTAAGCATAGTTGAGCAAACTTTAGCATTGTTCAGCTTTCATTTTATGAAATATCAGGATTGTGGGGTTTATTCCTTATTAATGACATCTTATGATATGTATGTTTACCTTCCATAACATCCCCCTATGTGCTTTCATTACATTATATTCTTGTGTGGCTATTCTGTATGGGACACTTGTGTTTATATGGGAGTTTCACATCTGTGCTACACTGACACCTCACATTTGGACCTGGTACACTACCCTGGTTAACAAATATATATTATTTACTACACCTATTTATACAAGAAGATATTTTAGTGCTGCTTTCACATATAAAAATGAATGGACTGCATTGGGGCTTGAACTGTGAATGACTGTATGCTAAGCGAAAACTGCAACTACTACGCTATCTCACTTTGGGTATTTTGGCTGTATATTTCTATTTTGCTCCTTCGGATGTTTAAGCTATACTGAAAACAGCTGTGCAAAGCGCATACCAACTCAGCTACGTTTTAAACTTTAGTGGGAATGGGAAAAAAATATTTGTTTTATTTGTCTTAGTTTAGGGATATGCACATAGCTAACAGTCATACCTGCCAACCTCTTAGAGCATAAAATATGGACAATGCCTAACATGATGGGGGGACAAAGAGGGACAGATTTTAAATATTGCTCTTACAAACTTAGAGAGATAGTTGATAGAATAATAGGTTTTGCATAAGCATGAATTTTTTGGAAGGATGTGGAGTCTTAGACTCAAATGTTTGTCATTATTTAATGACTTCCATCCTCAGCTCTTTGCCAGACAAGTATAGATTTTAGGAGGAACACACCTAACATATGAGGCAAACATCTGTATTCTGCACAAATCTGTACAGTTGAGAGGTATGCAACAGTGTCCGTGGAGACTGTTTTGGTTTTCAAAGTGACGTACGGCACTTCCTGAGTGCAGAGGGTATATTTACTCTATGAGCACTGCTCGGACACTTCCCGTGCACTCATTCACAGATCATGTCCGAGCAGGTTATACAGCAGTGTGCTAAATGAATATGCAAGGTGCGCTGCTGTGCTGCACAGTCACGATCCACTCCATGCAAGAATAGACTTATTCTTGCATGGAGGTTTATTGAATCCTAGGGTATATCTCTATCTAGACATGTTTCTAAGATTTTACACTCAGAAGTTAGTCACTTTGAGGGAATATCTCAGCATTGTGGGTCTCATGGCAACTATGATTCTCATGATGCACTGGAAAGACTCCATAAGAGAAAGATGCAATGGTATCTGAAGTCTCTTCAGTCTCAGCACCAACATCCTTTGTCTTTTCAAATCCTAGTGTTGCGGTTTATCAGAAGAAAAATCAATTGATGGAGATGGCAAATTTGCCTAAACCTAGGTCTCTCCTTCTCCCTCCCTGCTCTAAAGCAGTCAGTCAACCACAGATTTGTCAGATTTTGCTTGGGAAAGTGCAATGTATGTGGGACATCAAAGACATATGCAAGCACACAAAATAGAAATGAAATGTTTGCTCCAATCAAGCGCTCAACTCTCCTAATCCTCTTCTATCCCCTGGAACTCTTCAAGTTGTTACAGACAATACCACAGCCATGTTGTACATCAACAAGCAAAGGGGAACAAGGGTGAACACTCTTTGCAGACTAGCCATATAATCTTGGGATATAGCTTCACAGCACAGTTTCACTCTACAGGCATCCTACATTCTGTCATATCAAAACTGTGTGGCAGACAACATGAGAAGAACCACTGCAGACATCCAAGAATGGAAACTAGATCAGGGAGTCTTCCAAGATTTGATCCATGTTGAGGGGGGGTCCTCAAGTAGACCTATTTACATCCTCTCTGAACAATCAGTTGGCAAGATTCAGATCCAGGACTCCATCCAAGAAGGCCTGGAAGACAGATGCCTTTTCTTTTCCTTGGACAGGAATGTCCTTGTATGCTTTTCCACCCTTTCCAATGATATCCAAGGTACTTCTCAAGATTCAGAAGGAATCCCTGGGATCATTGTGCTGACTCCCTTCTGGCCCAGGAAACAGTGATTTTCCCTTCTGTTAGAAATGTCCAGGGGCAATAAGTTTCCTCATAGCATGGATTTATTCACACAAGATCAGGGGTATTTGATGCACCCTGACCCCAAATCAACTTCAATTGACTGCCTGGATAATAGGGTCTTATTCCCTTTAGGCATCTATTTACTGAGGGCAGACAGCAAGTACTAATGGAGGCAAGAAAGCTTGCTACTAGAAAATCACATATTGGCAAATATAAAAGATTTTTTGGTTGGTGCCAACAACATAATGATTACCCATTCAGGGCTAGCTGTTCTCTGGTTTTACAAATATTTGTGTGAATTACTTACCCTTTCTTATTAGGTTCATAGGTTCATAGGTAGGTACTGGGCTATCTGCCTGAAGGCATATATTAGCCCAGCTACGTTGTGCGGTATTCACCGCCCCTTTGGTTAGTTCCCTAGGCCCTTGATCTAGCAGCTAGTACCCTTGGCCCCTATCTAGTAGAGCTGTTGGTATGATCCCTGATGTGAACTTTCTGTTACCCATCCACTCGTCAAGGTTCCTCTTGAAAAGTGATAGTGAGGGGCTCTGTCTTATGTAGATCGGGACCTTGCTCCATAGCAAGGGAAGTCTTTGCGAAGGGAATCTATCCCTCCAGCATGTTCTATTCATTGTTGTGCTGAGGTTTATATCCCTAGAGCATGTAGCTAGAGTAGATTTGGTTTTGCTAAGATTGAGCATGTTCAACAGTTCTGGGTTGGACATGGCTCTGTATGTTAGACAGAGATCGCCTCTGAGAAGGCGGTATGCAACAGAGAAAAGCCTTAGTTTTTTCAATCATGCTGCATAGAGCAACTGTTTGAGGTCAGTAATCCTCTTAGTGATGTACCTCTGTGGTCTCTCCAGCTGCTGGAGATGCCTGGCCAGGTACATTCCAATTGATGCATTGTACTCAATAATGGGTCTGATGAGGGGAGAGTAGAGGGGCACCACTACATCCTTAGATCTTGATGTGAACCCTTTCGTGATCAGATAGGTCACATAGAAGGATTTTCTAACCACCTTGGCAACATGGTTATAAAAGGAAAGCTGGCTATCTACTTGGGTCCCTAGATCCCTTATTACTTCTTCAGATTTCAGGGGGTTACTTCCTATGTGGTAGTTCTTGGGCACTCTGTTTCTTCTAAATGGGATTGGTACGCATTTTTTAGCATTTAGCTTGAGTCCATGGTTTTGACACCATGCATCAGTCTCATTAAGGCCCTTCTGGAGGATATCCATGTTGGCCGGAGACTCTATTATAGCACCCAGTTTGCAGTCGTCCGCAAACTTGGTCAGCCACAGCCCTTCAGTGCTTGCCTGTACTTCTGAAAAGTATATGCCAAACAGGAGGGGCCCCAGGACAGAGCCCTGAGCCCTGAGGCACACCGCTCATTACTGGCCTGGATTCAGACATAGATCCCGCTACTCTTACTTTGTGGGATCTGTCTGAGAGCCAGTTTGCGATCCATCTTGTGACGTAAGGGTTTATGCCCAGGTTGGTGAGTTTATCAATAATACCTGAATGGGGAATGGTGTCAAATGCTTTAGCAAGGTCAAGGTAAGCCATGTGTACCTCCTTTCTCTTATCTATAGCCTGAATAACAGTCTCAAAGAAGTCCAATCATTTGGTTGGTTCGGCAAGAGGAGTGCAGTACAGCTGCCATTTTAAAATTGCCTGTAATGCTGTTGTACTTATTCATTTGATAACTGCCTAGTCTGCCCTGCTTTCGAATAAAAAAAAGAAAAGCTCTGTGCTAGCCAGCCCAGCAAGCAACATTGCACAATCGAGCATCAAGACCAACTTGCAACTGAGGCAGTCAGCCATTACTTACTATTGCTGCAGTGTTGCCCGAGCTGTCCACCTCCTGTCTCAACAGCCAGAGGAATGGAATGTTTAACTGCAAGGGAAGTGCTAATTAAACATTTATAAGTAAGTAACTGCTCTCTATACAAGAAGAGGTTTGTTAACTCTTTTTCTTTTTTTTTTTATTAAAAAATGCACATAAAGACAACATTGGAGTGGGCTCTGGGCCATACCACTCAGCTGTCCAGATTTTCGCAGAATGTCCAGATTTTTGCCTCATATTTTAATCCTTTCTGCATAAAATTAGTGACTTTATGGAAAATCACTCAGAATTGAATTCACTAAATAATGGCATACATTTGAGTTTCAGACTTCTTATCTTTCGGAAAATGTATGCTAACACAACACCTGTTATTCTTACAACTTTCTAAATTTATAACAACAATATTTAAAATATGCGTATTTATTTATTTTATTTTATTTTACATTTGTTTACCTGGCTGGTCTGACTGGATATATTTCCATTTTCAGCAGAGGCCCGGGGAGAAAAGCTCCACATAGAGATAAAACACAGTTACGTTATACATAAAAAAAATAAGTAGCAGGTTAAACATGATTAAAGACTACATTACAGAATTCTACATACATACCCTGTAGAGAAACACAATTAAGTTGTAGTTATAGAAATACAAAACAGAAAGGTTCTGTAACAGTAAAATATTTGTGGCAAGTGTAGAGCACATTCAGGAAATTTCTTTTACATTCAAAATTCTTTAATGGATTGTAATAGATGCTACTTGTAAAAGAAGTAGATTGTTAGGGAAACTTCTGAAAGTGTAGGTAGTAGAGAGTGAATAGAAAGAAGGTGTTAAAGAGAGAGAGAAAAAATTATATCTTATATTTGAGCAGTACAATATTTGCAACGGTAATGAATGTAATAGTGAGTCATATAAATCAAGAACTGAAAGATGTATGTTATATAAATTAGGAAGGCATTGAAATACCAGTTATGCTATCATACATGGATGATATTATAATTGTGTCTACAGATGTGAAAGGAATGGAAAAAATATTGGATAATATGAATAAGAGTTTGTATTTAAGCAAAGAAAAAAGTAAAGGACTAGGACATGATAAAGAAATAGCAAAGATTGAGTTTGATCTTCATGAGGTAACAGTTTTAGGGATATATTTTGAGGTACAGAAGGTAACAGAAGTGCAATGGAAAAAGTTGTTAGAGGTGATAAGAAATGTGTAAATTTTGGAGTTCCTTTAAACTAGCACTTAAAAAAGCTACATTTGATAAACTCGATGCTAGTGTATTTGGCAAGTGTGTTTGGTTTACCATTAACATATGAAAAGGAATTTTACAGCTGCGGTGGTACAGCAGTAGCGTTGTTGCCACACAGCAAGAGGTTCTCCTATTCGATTCTCGGCTGGAGTGCCTTCTGTGTGGAGTCTGAATGTCCTCCCTGCGGTTGAGTGGCCTCCGAAAGACATGCGTGAATGGGCGTGCCTTCGCTGAAGGTTGGGCATCGGGCTGGCAACTCGGCACCATAAAAATCGACTGCCAGTCGTTAGTGGACCAGAGTTCCGCTGTGGCAACCCCTAACCGGGAAAAGCCGAAAAGACAAACAACACAATCATTTTTACATTTATTTGGGACTCAAGACTGAACCCAGTGAAGACAGGTACATTATATGTTAAAAAATAAGAGGGAGGTTTGGGTCTGATTAATCCTATAGTATATGCTGCTTCTTTAAATTTTATAGGGTTCTGAAATGTATGAGTGAAGATTAAGACGGTTTACTGCATACGTTATTAAGATCTAAATACAGTAGATGGTGGAAATCACTGCAGAGATTTAAAAGGAAAAGATAAAAACTAAATGAAGAATTTAAAATTTACCAGGAAAAGGCATATTGGAAAATAAATGTAAATAATAGTGAAAAATAGAAAAGTATGATATGAAAATATTATGGGAAAACATTACTGTGTCTCCTTGGAAAGGATTACCTGGAGAAAAATGTAGGGGAATAAAAGCAGGAATGCAAAGATACAGACATGCATTAGAGTGTCAGTATTTTTTGTGGAGACTGGGAATAAGAAAACTGCCAGTTAAAGCAAATACGATGTCTAAAAGAAAATAAGATAGAGTATCCTAGGGATTTAAACTCCGTGTAGGCTTCAATGAAGCCTACATGGAGTTTACATGTTTCTGCAGTGAGCAGCAGTGCTAATTGTATATGCATGGCACTCACTGCATTTAAACTTAAACAAGTGTAGTTTTGTTGCCAGCAGCAGTGTTGCCAGACAGGAAACCATATAAGGCAACAAGGAGATCAGCAAACATGTAAGCCTGTTTACCTACAGGCAAACTAGGTCTGTGTGCTTGCATGGAATGCCACAATGATTACCAGGGTTATTAAAAAAGCAACGTATATAGTCCCACCACATTATATGAAAGTGTTTACAGTGCAAAGCATTGTAGAAACCTGTTTCAGGCATTCTGAACAAAAGTTGTGTAAATGATCCAAAACGGAACATAGACTGCATTAGAAACAGTCAGGGGAAGTGTGACTATTGAATAGGGACACACAGTTGAATTGTAGGAATGAACACAGGGAAAGAGGACAAGTGAAACATGATAATGTACAGCAGATGAGGGCATGTCAATGAAAGTAGTTGTAGTATGAACACTAATTACATGTTGACATGATACAGGATGGGCTGCACAGTGAATGTATATTATGTGACTGTCACACAAGGTGACATAACAATGGATAAGATTCTTTGTGATATAAGTTTCCTGACATGTATAATGGAGAGGATATATATATATATATATATATATATATATATATATATATATATATATATATATATATATATAAAATAGGTTTGCCTGAATATAGCTGTAATGTCAGCGGAGGTCTCAACCAGTGGGACACATAGTAACAGGCTCATGGAGAAGAGTAGACAGAAGCATTAGCAATCATGGAAAATATTAGAATAATACCACCAGTAATTCCATGTCTCTGACATAACATATGTAATTGTGAGTGATCATAGATGGTTCTGCAAAAACACACTTGTACAACTATTATGAGTTGTCAGCAATCTATGAGGGGAATCAAGCACATCTTCCTTAAACTTTAACATCTGCTGGAGGTGTTAGGATGGCCACTGCTATACCCATATGTGAGACTATGATTAATCCAGGCTGGTTGACAGGTGTGCATGGCATATATATGGCACAATCCACACTGTTACAAATGTAATCCATGCCATCAATGTTGTCAATCAGCTATGTGTGTACTGTGTGCATCAAAGGGACACGTATCATACATGCATCTGGTATAATACCTTGATGGGGAATATGCACCATCAGACAGTAATGTTTATGCAACAAAAAGAAAACTTAGATAATGCCAATAAGATGTGGGAGCTCACTGTGGCAAATGTGGTACTCTTGAGTAACACATCCCTGGAAAATGTGTAGGGAAGTAAATGAAAAAAGCGTGCATTACACTCAGTTATTGCTGTGATGAAGGTTGTGAGCTATGGAAGTATAATGGCCTTTGATGTGGATGTCCTGAACATACTTAGGAGTTGTGTTACATACAATGGAGTAGTCACCACTGTGGGCACATGCTGGTAGATGTTCCACATAACCATCTACCTGTGTACACAGGTCACATACAACTTGGTCTGCTCATAGGGATGTGGTGTATACATTATCATTAGGCTGTGTGTTTGCTTTTCTAACATAAAAAAATCCCCCCATGATTTTTTTTTATCTCATATGTCTTCATGGCTGTAGCAGTAATCGTCTGTGTGTGTTGATACTGTCTGTATTACAGTATTATCACACTTGGATTCAATGATTCTCCACAATCTGCAGTCCTCCAGAAAACTGTTTGCACAAAGGATGTATATGGCATTCTTGACATCTGTGACTTAAATAATGAACATGAAAGGGCCTAGCACACAGAGCTGATCACTGGCCTCTAGATACAGATCACTTCAGACACTTCAACATACTTATATGTTGCATGTGATCCAGTGGTCTACCCACTTGGTGATATAGGAGTTTATGGCTACTTTGTGACAGTGTAGCAGTAATACCTCAGTGTAGATTTGTGTCAAATGCCTTGGCCTGGTCAAGTTCCACAGGATGATAGTGTTGTCATCATGCATGCCCTTGTTGACCTTCTTGAGGACATCTAATAGATGTAATAGACATGGATGTAGCATAAACAAATCATACATGTCTTTCACACACAGACACAATATCACCAGTGTTCATTTAGAAAAGGTCAATAACGATATGTTGATCTACCTCACAGGTGAGGAGAGGTAGGATGTTTCTATACATTTCATGCATCAGGTGATGTCCCCCCCCCCCAGCCAGATGGATGCATGTTGTTTTACATCCTTCTATGGGAACATATTCCATCTGGAGGGTGTGTTGAAATATGGATCCAACAGTGTCTGGCAGGTCCATGTTTTGAGTCACGCTATAGGCAATCTGTGATGTTGTCACAGTCCATTGATTCATTCTTATTAGTTGTACAGATTGCACAGATGTTCCTTAGCATAGAAACTGAGTAAGGTTTACATGTATATTTTGGCTGATGGACAGTGGCCCCAGGGGGTGACATGTGAGACAAACACTCAGCTAGCAGACTGTCTATTCACTCCGGTTGTGTATGTCTGGTGGCACCCACATGCACATCTGTGCTTAGTTATGTTCAAATATATTGCAATAAGTGATTTGTGAAAAGACCTAAAAATACATCCATGGTCATTCATGACATTTCACACACTGGTTTTGTGCACACAGTCATACAACTGTACCAATATCATGTACTTACAATGACAGCACAACATATGCCTGTATGTGTTTGAGCAGCCTGATGCCATATACGGACACATTACAGATCAATTGTTTGTGGCTCATGCAAAACACTTTCTGACACAAATGCTAATAGTCACAGAATGGTGCAGCTGAACACCTCACTAATCCTTGTTATTGCAACACACCTGCACATTCAATGAAATCCACAAGGTTGAAATTGTATCAAAATATGTGATACAGTGTTGTGTATGAGACACCTTTTGTGACCATGTAATTAATATGAATTTTTTTGATGTGTGTCACAGAACATTTAATGATGGTATGTAGACACATGTATACCTGTGCCATACTGTAACTGTCACTGTGATGGTGAAATGTAAATTGTGTCAATAGTTGATCTGCTCTACTACAACACATGCCCTAATAAACCAACAATATGCATACAAGAGTATCATACCATGTCACTCAACAAGTACCATTATTACTCTGTCATAGTTCATGTTGGGGTGAATTACTTGAGACATACCTCTCTGGATTATATGAAGAGACACATGTCTGATCTCTCAGATTATCTGTCCCAAGCAGGTATGACCCTAACCCTAAGCAGCATTCTGCCTTCACCCAGGATGATGCCACAATGTAAACAAAAAAATATCTACTTCAACAATTGGCTTAGATTCTGGTGTCAGTCCAGGGGGATCCAGTATCTCTCAGCCTGGGATGACATGGTTGACAGGCCATGGTGCTTTGCTAGAAATGGTCTGCTCTTGTGTCCTCTAGGCTATTGGATACTGGCAAATGCACTTGACTCCCCCTTAGTGCTTTTTTAGGCAAAGTCAAAGCAACAAAAGTTCTGACATAACTAAATCCACTGGAGGCAAACTCAAGGTCCAGTGAAGATTCTGGACTCCTCAACATCCCACCTCTGTACCTTAAATTGGGTGCATTCCCTTCTACCACCAGACATGTTCGACCAGGGAATACAGAAATAGTTAAGAGTGATTTTCCACCAATGCATGTTATTGCATTTACTGGTAGTACACAAACCTGAACACCAATGCCAATGGAGTTTGCAAATTGTTACGTGGAGAGAAACAGTGCCAAACAGAGATTAAAGCAGTTTTTTTATAAACTGGAAGGTTAATCTAACACTTGGCATTATTTTGAGGGTTGTTTGCTGCTGTAACTGTTAGGTGATTTAACTTTGCAGATATGTACTGGGAGCATAAATTTTATAATGCAGCACATTTTTTGTGCAGCTTTACAGACAGATAAAATTAATTTTTACAATGTGGGATTCAAACGAATGCATAAGAGATAAAACATTTTCAACCACAGTCGTGATTTTTCATCCTTGCCACAGAAGAAGTGTTTCTCGGACATACCTGTGATTTATATAAATACAGATGACAGACTGAGGGGTTAACCATATATGTGTGTGTGACCTGACAAAGTCCTGGTTAATACATTAATGTGTGCATGAGTATTATTGAAGTCTGAAAGGCATCCAAGGTCAGAGATCACCATTATAATTACAGAAACATAATAGTTGGTAAACCCTCAGTCACACAAATAATTCATATGAGCTCCGAGCTCCAATGTTGCTATTTATAATTAAAATATGGAGTGTGTAATCATTTTTTAATGCAAATTTTAACATAAAGTAAAATAGAATAACAGTAAAAATATTTGGAATTTGTTGGATTAGAACTGAAGATCATCTGCATTGTAATCCTATACTTACACCCGCTACCATAAAAATAGTGGGTGGTTGGCATAATGGTTAAGGCGTTTACCTTATAGACACAAGGAGTAGGGTTTGTTTCTCACATGAGGTAATGGACTAGGCTTAAAATGGCCCACAAGGGCATTTAGCCTATTACTAATCTATGAACCTATGAATAGTTAAAAAATAGTTGGATATTTTCATATTTATTAACTTCTGTGTGTTAACTGCAGCACAGCCCTGCTAACACATTTTTGCTGTGCCAAACATACTTGATAGAATGTATCCACTTTTGAAACTGTTTCATGTCTGCTTCCTCTATGCAGGTGTTCTAGACCTGCAGGTGTTGGGGAAGGTTGTTAACTGTTGTGAAACAGCACTTAGCAGGTCTGCATGATGTAAAGCAAAAGATGCAGCAATGTATCCTTTTTGAAATCTAGAATGTCTGCATCCTGTCTGCAAGTGTTCTGTCTCCTTCATGTGTTGGCCATTATTCTAAGCTTGTATAAAGGTAAGCAATGCACAAACATGACAAGAAAAGCTCACCTTGTTTTATCCTTGTGAGCAGTGTTCATTAGTTTCATCCTTTAAAAGACAAATGTGGGACTGTAACCATGATCTACAGATGATATATACTGTATGGATCACCATGTTTAGCAGATATGCTGCACAAATGCATGGTTCACAGATGTAGTTTATGTATTGGTTATCACAGAAGTACATTACATGACATATATTCTGTTTATCTGTTTCCTGTGTTTAGGTTAAGCCAAAGCACCATGCAAATGCTGGCATTAAAAAGTATCAAATAAGCAACATACAAAATGAATGTACGCATGAAAGATTTTTACATATGTCTGGATTTGAACTCTCACAGCAATGAACTTACAAAACACAGAAAGGATATCGTATCCCTCTTTGCCACAGAAACAGCTTTGCAGCAGGACTGAAATTCATTGTGCATACAAGCAAGTCCCAAATCATCCACAGTATTAACAAGACATATAGCACCTGTCCACTTCTAAATTGTTTGCACATGTGTTAATTTCAGATGTAGTGCAATGACTGATCACACAACCATTTATGACTATTGTTTTCAGCAATGCAGCTCCATCTTATCATTGTATGGTGTTCATCCGTCTCTTATATGGCAGTAATCTGACACATGCAGTCTGTAAGGCAATTTGTATCATTGTCCTTAAAATGTATAAGAATATTACATGGCAATAACATTCAGTTTTCAAGAAATGCAGGGGAGTTTGGATACTACAGAATAGAAACTGAGAAATGTATGCTGCTTACATTTAAAAGCTTGACACAATTACTTCTACACTTTGTAAGTGTAACCTGTCTAGCACACCCACTGTAGAGAAGGAAATCTGAATTGCTGTTGTGTTTTCCTTCTCCTTAGCAGTAATTATTCACAGTTGCAAACCATTATAACAAACACTGATGGAATGTCTACACTATGTTTACATCTGCAACATGGAGCCAAGAATTTGGGATTCAGCAATTCTAATGAGTTTACTCCTCATTTGCATCTTCATCATGCTCACAGGCCTGAATCTACACTATAAAAAGGGAACCGTGTAACTAGGAAACCTGAAGGTGATGAGAGTTGTGTATGTAGAAAACACAGAAGAAGATTGCTATTAATTTGGATTTCTCTGCACAAAAGATTACTGATCTTGATTAGGTATGATTGCATTTCTCATTTATATACTATGTAGATCAGTATGTATGTATAACTTTAAGAAGCTTTCCATGGACTTGCACATGTATATAAATACTGAGCATGTATGAGCCTGACTGCCATTTTGTTGTAAGCTTTTGAGATGTAAGCATGCATGTCTGTGTAGTCTGTCAGTTAATCAGTTTGTTTATATTTTGTACTGCTGCTATCCATCCTGATGTGTTTCTATGTAATAAAGCATATGAATGAACTACCCCACCTGTTAATCTTCAATTGTAAACAAAGATGAGCAACATGGTGTCAGAATGGGATCCAGAATCAAGACCAAGAGACACTCAGTTAATTTTGGAAGTATATAGAGGAATGGATCATCCCTATTGTATGGGAAACTCACAAAACTGGTCAAAAATGAATTCCAGGTATTAAAACATGCTTAAATGATTTTTTTGCTCAGAGAATATAAAACAAAGCACTCTGAACACTCAAAAAGAATTTCTAGTTAAATTAAATGTCCAAAACTGTGACATGTTGATAAAAATATTCAAAATAGTTAAGAAAATGTTTGAAATAATGTCCAAATCTCATAAAATGCATAAAATAAGGAAAACAACAACATTTTTTCACTATGTGCTACTTTTGTGGATTAATTAAAGCTGTTCAAGACATCTAAATTGTATGAAATGTTCGCAAGTTTGTGCAGTATTACAGTATATTTATTTCACAAAATACAGACATTTCAAAGCATATTTTGCAAAATATAATGTTTCAAAAAGTTTCTTGTTCATTTGAATGTTCTTACAAGTAGTGTGTGTGTGTGTGCGTGTGCGTGTGCATGTGCGTGTGCGTGTGTGTGTGTGTGTGTGTGTGTGTGTGTGTGTGTGTGTGCGTGTGTGTGTTCATATATAACTACAAGGGCCATATTTTCAGTGTGTTTGGGCATACATTGTTGGCATGGCAGAAGGATTTCAAAAACCAGGTCCTCTTGTCTTTGATAATAATATTGCAGAGAATTGAAGAGTGTTTGAGCAAGAGTACAATATTTTCATACAAGTTGCATTTTCTGATAAAGATGTATGCACAAATGCATTTATTCTGCTTAATTTAGTTGGCTCAGAATCCATAGAAGGCTCAGAAGCCATAAAAAGAGAGCATTCATGTGTGCATGCACCTGCTGTATTTGCAGAAGAGGAGAAAAACTGTCAAGTCATACGGTGGTACTGGCTGAATCAAGAGAAGACCCCTAGTCTAGGGGGCTACACAATTTAGAGAAGTGTGTAACCCCCAAATGAATATTACAATGGAAAGGCACTTATTTTATACAAGGGATAAAATGCCTGGTGAAACTTTGGCAGTATATATAACTGACTTGAGAAATAAGACTAAAATGTGCAGATTTGGTGATTTAAGGGATGAGTTGATAAATGACAGACTTTTGTGTGCTATTAAAAATGATGCTGTGAGAAAGATTTTGCTTTGTGATAATGATTTAAGTTTGAATAAGGCCAGTGAGATGTGTCAGATACATGAGCTTACAGAAAAGCACACAAATATGAGAAATGCATGCTTCCAGTAGCTTCTAAAGTCAATGTTGATTATACGCAGCATGTGGTTTAAAGAAATAGGCCCAAGCACATGGCAGCAACTGTGAGCTCTGCACCAGTCACTGGGAAACCCCGTAGCTTTCTGGCAAATTCCAGAGTGCACACAGTCTCAGTGAAGCACAAGGGTGAGTAAGCAAACTCAAAGCATGTGACCTCACCTAGCCTCATAGTCATTTCTTGTAAATGTGGCAGAAACCACGAACCTAAAAGAGAAAAGTGCTTAGCTTTTGGTCAGCAATGCCACAGATGTAAAAAGTGGAATAATTTCCAATGATTTTGTAAATCAAAAGAGGCTCATTCTTTTATTAAAAGAGAACAGTCAAAGAAACAAGTTGATCAATTAGAAAGCTATGACCCTACTGTTTAAGTTGATGGTGTGATTGTACTTAATGAAGCAGTCAATGCAATAGATTTATAGGCAAAAAATGAAGTATTTTGTACTGTTCAGATAAATGGAAAACCCACAGAGCTCAAAGTTGACACAGGTTCAAAGTACAATGTTATGTCAGCAGAAACATTTGCTAGAGTATGTGCTGGTGAGAAGCTTCATTTGGCAAAGTGTGTGAAGCTTGTTGCTTATGGTGGTGAAGAAATTCAAACTGAAGGTTCAGTAGTACTCTCATGTTACTCTGCTGGAAACAGCCATGACTTGCAATTTTATGTGGTCAAAAGGCATGTACAGTCATTATCAGGCCTCAGAGACAGTTTGAAAGTGGGGCTACTTTTATTTAATAATGAAGTTCACCATATAAGCTTAAAATACCACTATTCTAATTTCACCCAGTCTATTTTCTCTGTCTATGCTGATCTTTTAGAAGACAAACTAGGCATACTACCAGTTGTATACTCCATGAAGTTAGACCCAGAGGTCAGTCCAATTGTCAGACTGGAATGTTCCAGTAGCTATATGCAGAACAAAGTCAAAGCTGAGCTAGATAAAATGGTGCAGCAAGGTGAAATTTGACCAGTTGATGAACCTACTGAATGGGTATCTTCCATGATCGTAGTTCATAAGAAAAGCTCAGATTATATCAGAATATGTATTGATCCAGAAGATTTAAACAAAGCACTTATGAAGACCTCATCATCCAATGTGTACAGTTGAAAACGTTACTGCTCTTATGCCAAATGCCACTGTTTTTTTCTGTTTTGGATGCAAAGAGCTAATTTTGGCAAATTTTGCTTGACCTTAAATCTTCATTGCTAACCACTTTTAGTACTCCTTTTGTCAGGTACAGATTTTTGAGAATGCCATTCAGGATAAATTCTGCCAGTGAAGTCTTCCAGTGTGCAATGGAGCATTTTTTTTCTGCGTATCCATGCTCTACTATAGTAGATGATATTCTAGTAGGAGTTAATGGTGAAGCTGAGCATGACAGAAACCTCAAGGAAGTTCTGGAAAGAGCATGCAAAGTGAATCTTAAGCTATATCTTTAGAAGTACAAATTCAGACTATGAGAAGTTACTTATGTTGGTCATTTATTTACCAGTTCAGACTTATGACCAGATCCTTCCAAGCAAACTACTATTCTCGAGATGTCAGCTCCAGACAATGCTCAAGCCCTGCAACATTTTATTGGCATGGTTAAGTATCTAAGTAAGTTCATTCCAGACCTTTGCCAACTTTCAGCAATGCTCAGAGAGTTGACATGCTGTATCTTGATCATGGTTAGAGCAACAGCAAAGAGCCTTTGATGTTCTGAAACAGAGAATTGCCAGTCCAACTCTCAGATACTATGATGTTCACAAACCAGTTACCCTTTCTTGTGATGCTTTGAAATTTGGTCTTGGTGCAGTCATTCTTCAAGAGGATAGACCAGTAGCCTCTGCATTCAGAACTCTAACCCAGACTGAGATGCAGTATGCACAGATAAAGAAAGAGCTCTTCGCAATTTTGTTTGTATGCTCAAAGTTTCACGATTATATTTATGGTAGACCTGTCCAGATTAAAACAGATCACCAACCTCTAGTCACTATTTTGAGAAAGCCTATGCATACAGCTCCTGCTGGATTGCAACACATGATGTTGAAATTGTAAAAGTATAATTTCAATCTTGTCTACAGAAAAGGCAAATGTCTTTATCTTGCTGATATATTATCCATATCACCCAGAAATACCACTGATCAGCATGACAATGAGAAACTTGATTTTGAAGTTGTGGAAGTGAGAAAGTTTCTTCTACACATCTTGATGAGTTTAGAAGTCATACAGCCTCAGATCCAATTCAGAAGCTCGACCACTTTATCAGCTGAGGATGGCCGTCAGAGCAATCTTGCATACCAGTTGACCTGCAACCTTATTTTCCTTACAGCGGTGAGATTTTGGTTGACAATGGTATCATCATGAAAGGTCCAAAAGTGATTATTCCAAAATCCTTGCAAAAAGAGTATATTACTATTTTGCATCATGGCCACCTAGGAGCAGATTCAACTAAAAGAAGGGCGAGAGAATTAGTATTTTGGCCTACTATGTCAAGGGATATTGAAAGAGTACTTTCATCTTGTTCTGTATGTAATAGTACTAAGCTGCATCAACAGAAAGAACCATGTCACCTAAACCAGATTCCTGAACTACCTTGGTCGACAGTTGCTAAAGACATTTTTGAATGGAATGGTCAACATTACTTGGTGTTAGTAGACTCCTATTCAGATTGGTTTGAGATTGACCCACTTCCTAATCTAGAATCTCAGTACTGTCATTACTAAGATGAAGTGTCATTTTGCAGTCCATGGTAGTCTGCACAGTTATTTCTGATAATGGTGCACAGTTTACAAGCCAGCAGTTCAAAACATTTGCTAAATAGTGGGACTTTACTCATGTTATAAGTAGCCTGCATATCCACAGTCAAATGGTTTGGCAGAATGTGCAGTTCAAAGTGTGAAACAGTTACTGGAGAAGTCAAAATGAGACAATAGCGATGTTTTCTTGAGTCTCTTAAATCCCAGAAATATTCCTTGTGATAAACATCTTGGTTCACCTGCACAGAGACGTCTGTCAAGACAAACCAGAACCACCCTACCAATCAGTAGTAATCTATTAGTTCCATGTGTCAAGAACAACAGATCACTGAAAGCCCATCTGTTAAAGAAGCGGTTATCCCAGAAGTCCTGTTATGATAAGACCAGCAAACAGTTCAATCCATTACGAGGAGGGGAGACAGTGAGGATGCAGATGTCCAAACATTCTGATCAGATTGGAGCTATGAAAAGTGTATGTCCAGAGCCAAGATCATACATTGTGAAATCACAAGGAGTAGAATTTAGGTGGAATCAGAAACATTTGATCCCAGTGTCCGAGCCTGTATTGCAGTATCATACTCTAAATCTCAAAGTGAGTTATCCAGCATTCCAGTTCCAGAGGACATTCCTTTAAATATCCCTATTCCTGAGAATAATCATGAAAGTCCAGAAACTGTTCCACCGATGACTGTTTCTGTTGCTAAGCCCAGTTCTGATTGCTGTATCTCTAGATCAGGTTGCATTTCCAGACCATGTTCCAGAAACACGACTTGGACATAAGGGCATAAGCATTCTGTCTATTTCTTATTATCTGTACAATTGCATGTCTTTTCCAAATGTCACTTTATTGTGGGCAGTTCATTAAAGAGGGCGGATATAGATCAGTATGTATGTATACCTTTAAGAAGCTTCCCATGGGCTTACGTATCTGCATTAATACTGAACACGTGCAAGCCTGACTGCCATTTTGTGGTAAGCTGTTGAGATGTAAGCATGCATATCTATGCAGTCTGTTAGTTAATCAGTTCATTTATATTTTGTACTGCTGCTATCCATCCTGATGTGTTTCTATGTAATAAAGCATATAAATGAACTACCCCGCCTGTTCGTCTTCAATTGTAAGCCAAGACAAATGACATACTGGATTTGATCATGTTAGTAAGAAAAATATTTATTTACACACACACACACACACACACACACACATATATATATATATATATATATATATATATATATATATATGTGTGTGTGTGTGTGTGTGTGTACACACACACACACATATATATATATATATATACACACATATATATATATATATATATATATATATATATATATATATATATATATATATATATATATATATATATATATATATATATATATATATATATATATATATATATGGGTCTACTACACATGATCAAAATTTCATTTAACTGAAATTCATTTGACTGAGACCATAACATTGAAAATTCAAAATACTGAAAATTCACTTGACTGAAACCTTAACAATGCTAAATTTCAACACAGTAGTGGCAGCGTGTAGACTACTGTAAGGTAAGTAAAAGGTATATGCCCTTTTACCCACTATAATGCAATCATAGTATTAGTATATATAGCTAGGAGGGTTGGGGGGCACAGCCCCCCATATATATATATATATATATATATATATATATATATATATATATAAAAAAGGGGTGGCCTTCTGTACGGAATCTGCACATCCTCCCTGTGGTCGCGTGGGTTTCCTCTGGTTTCCTCCTACATCCCAAAGACATGCAGTAGGTGGCTTGGACACTCCAAATTGGCCCTTAGGTGTGAGTGTGTGTCCCTTCTGTGGCAACTTGACACAGTAAAACTCCACTGCCAATCATGAGCAGACAGATGATCCACTGTGGCAACCCCTAACCAGGAAAAGCCGAAAGAAGAAGAATATATATATAAGCAAAAGAAACTTTTATCTGTATGCACTTCTTAGAAGTTTACTTTTTGTTAGGGATTTTGCTTTCTCGGCTGCACAGTCTTATTAACTTTCATCACAAGTGTTACTGTTACAACTGTTTCTTTTTACATTCTATCTTATTTCACTGAAATGTAAATGTTCTATATTGTCAATTACACAGGGGTGTTAGCCTTCTAGGCTAGACCACAGACACCTCTAGGGGACTGCTGGGCACAGGTAGAGGTTACTGGCAATTGCATAAAAATGACTGTTCTATGGTAAATGTGCACACGTTTTTGGGCCAGGTTGTTTGAAAACACTTATAACAATTAACTGAAGTTTTATTTCTTGTTTGGTGCAAAAATGTCATTTGCCTGTTGTTGGGGGGGGGAGCTTGGGGACGCAAGTTCCATTTCTGTGATGGCACAACCGAAAAGTTTTTACAGAGGTTTGCTTTTCTATTGTTAGTCCTTGTTTTGGATCAAACCTAGCTTGTGTGTGACTGTCATATGTTACAACCACATAACCCTTTTTTATATTTGAATAACTGAGGTTTTTTTGTTTCTCCAGTGGGCAATAATTAAAACCTAATAATATGTGTTATATATAAGCAGGACATTTATTTATGTGATATTTATGTATAGCATCCTTCTTCTGTGTTTTATGTTACCTAGGACTATGGCACCCAAGCATCTCAATCCCTGCAAACCCCCCTTTAGTGACTCAGAGAATAAAGTGATCATTCAACCCTTTTGTCAACATGGTGCGTTTCTGCTTGAGAGAGAACGTGGGGATGTGTCTGGAAGAATTCAAATTAGTAACTAGGTAGTGAATGATGTCAGTGCTGTTGAGGGACACAGCAGAACATATGAGCAGGTGCATCATAGGGCCACTGACATGATTTCATCAGCCTGGAGGAGAGCATCTGCAGTGGCCCATGAGCAGCTGGCTACTGGGGGGCCTGCTACAGAGCCACATCTGAAACCAAATAAAGAGTTTCTGTCCACTGTCAGAGATCCAGAGAGCTTAGTGGAAAGTATACAACACCATGTGATTGATATTGGTGCTGCTGTTTCAGGGACGAAAGGTATGTCCCAGGAGGAGCTACCAGGTAAGCTTACATATGTCAATGTTTAAAGATTTCTTGTGTAATAAAGTATTGAAAGCAATAGCTAAGTTGATTTAGTAATTTTTTTGGGGGGGAGTAACTATTTATAGATTGATACAGTTAGCAACACATTATGGTTCATTACACATGGGCATGGGGTAGACATGTCATCCAAGTTTCTGATAAATGTATTGTTAATGGACATATAAATGACAACATTTTTCCCCCTGTGTTATTGTTATTGTGATAATGGTGTACTTACATTTTGCTTAACTTCTTCCAGGACTATAGTCCATAGCAAGTGAGGAGTTATCTGCACATGGTATGCTAAGCATTTTTATTTCAGTGCTGGTTTGCATTTGACAGAAATATGCACTTATCTGTGTGTGTGTGATGTGGATTTCAGGACTATGTGTGTGTGTTGCTGTACTGTCTGTGATAGTAGCACCAGTGTTACTTTGTTAGCATATGTTAAACTGTAGTAGTGTAGCTATTAACATTTTTCCTGTGATTGTTGCTTTTTGATTACAGGTGATCCTGACAGTGTTAGTGTAAGACTCTTACCACCTGATGTTAGAGTATCAGCAGACTCTGATGATGATGATGGGGGTGGTGGTCAAATACAGACACAGTCGGGGGTGCATAAGTTGAATCTGACACTGAGGTTGACATTCAGCCATTCCCTGTAATTCGATCGGACACAGCCAGTAGGCCTATGCAAACCCATTCCAGTGAGCCCTAAGATACTGGACAGGTGAAGGGTAACAAACTTGATCATGGTATTGTGGATAGTATGACTTCAGAGCCTGTTGACTCTGGTCATAGCTAAAGTATGGGCGAAGATCCTGGATGCTGATGCTTGTGACAGCCCCAGCATGTCCCCTACTGGTCTCTAGCAAAATTCTAAGTGCTACACATACCTTAGTCTCCACTGGTATGTTGTCTGAGCAGCAATGGGAGGGTCACATGACACCATGACATTCAATCTCCATATGCAACAAGCAATCAAAAACATGTCATAAGTTAGGCCTGTTATATAGATCCAAACAATATCTGACTGAAAGTAGGCTGACAACATCAGCATCTAAATCTCTGCTGCTTACACTTCTGTGTGTTTCTTCAATTTTCACCAACCTCCAGTGCACTAAACTAGAGCAATGTTCTAATAAAATAGTCAAATATGCTTCCAGTAAGCAATACTCTACACATTACTGTATTGCCCTCAAGCACTTGAAATGGCTTGAGCTACCTCACCTCCTCAAATACACCCAACTTCAATTTGCAGACAGATTAGTCTTTTGCCCTGAAAACTGCTCTGCCCTTAGCAGTATACTACAACTCTACTCCATAAATAGGGTCCTTTGCTCTATTGATAAACATCTCCTCACAATTCACAAAGCTCACAGCAAAGCTGGAAATGCTTTTTACTCCAATTGTATCTTAAAATTCTAAAACTCACTTATCCTTTCAATCAGACTCAACAACATACATACCTTCAAACATAAATTAAAAACTGTTCATGCTTGACTTCCGGCTATGCCTCTGCTATTCTCCAATATAAATCATTTCTAAACTACCTCTCCTGTGTACACATAAAAATTAATGACTATCTATTCTCTCTTATTTTCTGTCTTCTTTTTATGGCAAAATGCATATATCTAACCTAATTGACTGACTACATTACTGCAAAAAAATTCTTGCTTATTTTACAAGTATCTGCTTTATTATCATCACATTATATGTAATGCTGCTAATGGTTACCCGACCATTCTTAACATTGTTATAATACTACTGTAAATAATTTTAATGGAACTTTGTGTGTAATGCTGCTAAATGTTGCCCAAGTATTCTTTATATTGTACATGTAGTACTGTTACTATTTCTTGTGTAACTTTTCTTCCAGGCCCTTCACTGAAGATAGGCATGTTTGCTCAGTCAGACCTCCCCAGTAAACAAATGGAAATCAATAAATAAAATATATTATTGTTATTATTATTATTATTATTATTATTATTATTATTATTATTATTATTATTGTGACTTTATACTGGCCCAGATTCAGTGAACGACAACAAAACGTTTGTGGAATTCTTCTGAAACTACTGGTAAGCTATATCAAAGAGTAGCTGGAGCATAAGGCCTAAGTAGAAAATGGGGAAGAATAGTAAAAAAAAAATTGAAAATAGTGTATATTTTGTTATTGCATATGACCTATATATTAGACAGATTGTTTATATTGTTCAGAAATTCTGACTTCTGTTAAGCAGGATAAACTTCTTGTACAAGTTATCCAGGATGGGTTTGGTGGGGGGAGGGGGTGGATTCGGCATAAGGGAGATGGTTTTGGCATAATGATTCAGCTCTTCACTTCATAGTCACAAAGTACAGGGTTTGATTCTGACTCCATCTTATTGGCTAGCCTTAAAATGCCCCCTCAGAGCAGCTAACATAGTATTCAGCTATAAACTTCATAGAAATATAATGTTAATCTTTCTAACTATTCAGCAGGAATTGGGAGCAGGAAAAAAAGCATTAAAAGCCAGAGCTATTTTATGTATGAGTTTAATATTTGTGGTTTTGAGTGGGAAATTATTAAAAAAGTTTAGACAACAGGTTTACTACTCTTGACAGTCAACAAAGTCAATGATTTGTTCAGGAGTCTTCTGCACTCCTGCCTATTAGAATGTAATGGTACTTGACCACTTCTGAGACATTAGAATAAGCAATTTAAAAATCAAAATCCTGAGGCAAAGCAATTTTACAGTGTCATAACATTGACTATAAACAACATATAATGGCTGTCATGAACAAAGTCGTAATGGAAAGCAGTTTGCAACCAGTAATGAAAAGAAAAGAAAAAATGGCCAGAAATAGATACACTATTTATATCTAAAGTATGAAACATTGTATCCAATGTGCTTAATAATGAATTGTCTTAGAAAGAGCAAATTAACTGCATTAAGTTTTCATAAATATTATTTCATAAGGTAAACCTAATGTGTCAAATGACTGTGTTGTCTTCTTACAATGAGTGGAGTTTATCTGCAACAACAAATGATTCTGATGTCAATTGATTCTCTGCAGAGGTTAGTGGAAAATGTTTGATTTCAGGATTTTGTATAAACTGTTTTGTTTTTTTTCATGTGAGGCAATAAACTGAAAAGGTTTATGCCAAGGGACCAGTTGAGGAAAGAAATATACAGACTGATGAAACAACATGTTTAGCTGATTTCCATTTTTTTAGGGCTAGATTCCAAGAGTTGTTCTCAATGAAAGTTATTCTGATTTGGAAAGGCTTGTGCTCAGTATATGTTATTTATTTCATTGTAAGGCGAATCTTTCAACACGTTTCCTCTGGGGTTCAGATTCCAAAAGACCTGATCTCAGTGTAAATCTTTTGGAATGGTGCTGTTGGTGTTCTGTACTTCCCAAGTGGTGTTTTTGCAAGATTTATTTGACAAGACCTACTACATGTGAATTTGTACTGCCATAGCTCCAGTAACCCACTTACTTCCAAATATTCTAAAGTATTTCCTTTAGCACTGCTATATTTTACTTTTTCATTATTTCATTCATTAATTCATCGTTGTTTGTTAACCAGGTATGTGAACTGATCCACTGCCAACTAAAAAGTTCCTTTAACAAACTCAAATTTGAACAAAAAAGACTGGCAACTATTTAATTCTTTGAAAAAATGACAGATCCCTTAGGGTAATGAAGCCACATAAGGGCAGGAGGATCATGTTATATGATTCTATGAATTATTTAAAAGCCATGTTTGATTTATTGAATGATACCAATAATTATGTCACCGTGTCTTTAAATTAAGTGAGTATAGAGCACAATAAGATTAATTCATTTTTGGAAGAATATTTACTTGAACAAAGAATTACACCTGACATGTACAATTTTCTGAACGTAGAAAATGCAATCATAGCCACTATCTTTGTTATACCTAAAATACATAAAAAGTTGGCAAACCCTGCTTTAGGCCCATTGTTTCAGGGCAAGGTTCCAAAACATATCCCATAGGTCTATGTATTGATAGATGGCTGAAATTTGTTTATCAGTCAGTCATTTGATTATTGACTCATGGGATTTTCTTGGAAGGCTTAAAAATTACATTTGGAACAAAGAGTGCATATTTTTAACCAGAGATGTAGTAGATCTCTATACCCAGGGAAAAGGTCACGGAACATTTTCATGATAGTTTAGTTAGATTTTCCCATTTTACACATGACAAAGTCAGTTAGATTTTAGAACTAATGTCATTTGTGTTAGACTACAATTACATATTTTTTGAGGTGGGGTGTTACAAGTATATTAAAGGGGTAGCTATGGGTGCCTTGTGCTGCCAATTATGTCAGTTTATTATTGTATGATTGGTAATGTAATCATGTTTTTAATTCTAGGATTTATCAATATGTCAACCTATATGTCAGATACCAAGATGACACTTTTATTCTGTGGAGGGGACCAGAAGAAGAATATCTTAATAAGTATTCTCAATTTTTGAAGTTCACTTGTCACTGTGACAGAGATGGTATTCATTTTCTAGATGCTTTTGTTAGTCATACCAGTAATGGTTTTAAATCCACTGTTTTCAGAAAGTCCACTTTTAGTAATTAATATTTGGATTTTTCTAATAATCATCCCTTAAGACAGAAAAATAGTATAGTTAAAGCACAATGCATTAGAATAGCTTGTATAGCAAGACATCAAGAAGATTTGATTAGAGAATTAGATACATCAGTCAATATGTTTTTAGCTAGAGGGCATCCCCAGTATTCACTTGATGACATAAGGAACTATGTCGAGTCCGAATGGGGTAGAAAGTATAAACCTCTTCCTGGTGTTGGATTTGTTAAAATTGATAAGGGTAGTCAGGTAGATAATTATGAGAGGGCTTTAGTGCTTAAGTTAAATGGAAATGTCAGAGAAGTTAAGAATATTTTTTATAACAACCGGAGCATACTCAAAAGCTCTCCAGAAATGTTTAATGTTATAGGGTCCATGACATTATTTATTTTTAAGACAGCTCAGAATTTTAAGGCTGAATTCAAGAATGCTACTCATAATGGGCCTTCCAAGGGGAATCGTAAATATGGTATGTTTAAGTCTGTTTCTTGCAACCACTGTTCCTACATATTTGAAGGAGATGTATTGAACCTAGATAATGAATTTAAATCAACTATAAGATTAATTTGGGGCACCTGCCACTCTAACGCAGTTATTTATCTTGCTAAGTGCATGGGCACTCCGGGTTATTATATAGGTAAAACTGAAAGGGCTCTTAGAAAAAGAAGGTATGAGCATCAATATCAGATATCGAAGGAGAAATGTAATATTGCCCTATACAAACATTCCACTGCTTGTCCAGCTTTCACTAAATATAAGTCTGGTATTTTGGAACAAGTGGTAACTAATTCTAGAGGAGGGTCTATTAATCTGAAACTAGAGGAGAAAGAAATGAAATGGCAACTTCAATCGCATGCTTTAAAGTTTAAATGAACACATTTCCATACAGCCCATTTTAAAATTTAGAGCTTCTCTTAAATAGTAATAGGTAGATTAGTATGACTATTGTAGGTTGTAAATGTCTTAGTTTTGTTGTTTTGTGGGTTTTTTTGCTTTGCAGTTGGTTTAATCTATGTAAAGTCAATTCACTTATAGTGATATTGTACGATGCTCCTTTAAGAAATGTTATCCACTTTAATGGTTCAATTATCGATGATATAAAAGGTGTTTTTGATTGATGTGATTTGATTCTGAAGAAGTCCTACTCTACAGGACAAAAGCACTTAATCCTTGATGTGTTCCTTTTTAATGTGGTTTTATAATAAAAGGAGAATTCCATTTTGTTTACTGATTTCTATTTTGTTTTTTACAAGTTGTTTTTTGTACCTTTTGTGCTAATTTTTGCTGTCATTTTGTGCTGCAGTCATAATGGACTTCAATGATTTTCCTTCAGTTTTCTCACCCATTCAAAGAGATGAAATTAACAGGATTCATTCAGATCTCATCATCATGAAAGGAGAGCTTACTCGTTTGATTGACTTGTTCAGTCAACCAGAAAGCACTTCAAGCAGTGGCCAGAATCTATTCAAGCCTCCGGTGTTAGATCCAAATGGAAAATACTGTGAGGAAGACTTTGTTTTACCTGGAGTTGGTTTATGAGCAATTGATGAAACAAATACTTCTCATATTTCCATCGACAAAGATGAGTCTTCTACTTACCTATTTAGTGCAGAAGTACTGGGAGGTCACCCGAAAAGTACTGTGCCATTAAAAACTTATTTTTGTTTTACTTCAGAGGCTTCCATTAATCAGAAGGCCACTGCCTCTGTGGACCACAAAATAGTGTTCAAACCTATATGTGAACAGAATGAAGACGTTAATGTTGAGCAATTCATTAGCAAGCCTTATTGTTTTGTTGATGCTAGCAATTTAAAAAAAACACAAGATTTGTTAGCTGACTGCCAGAAATGTGGTTTGCTCAAAGACTTGATTATTCTTTTTAAAAAGAAACTGTTCAAACTCAAGTCTTTGCAACTTGATAATGCTCATTTACAGAGATGTTTGCATTTAAAGATTGTACCACAAGGACTCCGTTTGGTAAACTTTCCATTTGGTTTGAACTATAATGAAGAAATGTACACTGAGTTTTATGATATGTTTAACAAGCATGGTTTTGAATTGGTGGAAAAAATCATTAAATTCAATGTTTTAAAGATTTGCCAGTTAATTAAAGATGTTGAAAAGTTAAATTTTGATATTAAGAATGATTTATTGTTGTCACAATGGGAAAAGTTGTCTGTAAAACAGTTCACTATTGTTGACAGGAAGTGTGAGAAGATTCTTAAAAGAAAAAATAACAAGTTACTTAGAGATTCGAAACAATATTCTGATAATCAAGCCTTTCCCATTATGACCACCCAAATTAGCAATAAATCTAATAATTACACATCTGTTGTTGAAAAAACAGAGTATAGAGAATTCTAAGTCTTTTTTACTCCCTGGAACCATCACAGGGGTTCATGACAAAACAAAAAGACTTTGCTCCAAGACAGCAGAAAAGGCCACAGTTAGTTATACACAATTGAAAGCCAAAGGAAAATTAAATTCTTCAATTGTGTGTACCAATAATATTGAGTTTTCTTGTAAGGGTTTTCATGTTTACAGCTTTACAAATACTAACATCAAGAAGGAACATCCTTCACTTTTTGGTAAAGTGTTAAAGTTCGTGCCCACTAGGAAATTTGATATAGTGGACACAATCATTGAGACCAAACTTTTTGTTAGGAAACTGAATTTAGCTATTATGTTTGAAGAGCAAGATAAAAGGAATAAGTTTGTGTGTCAAAAAGAGGTTAAGAAAAGAAGTATTTTCAATCCTCCATTTCATTTGTTGTTAAAAGTTTTAGAAAAAGCCATTATTGAAGATCTCTATGCTTATGAAGCAACAACTAAAAAAGTTCCTTCAACAAACTCAACTTTGAACAAAAATGAATAGAAACTATTTAATTCTTTGAAAAATGACAGCTCCCTTAGGGTAATGAAAACAGATAAGGGTGGAAGGATCATGTTATATGATTCTATGCATTATTTAAATGCCATGTTTAATTTATTGAATGACACCAATAATTATGTCAGCATTCCCTTAAATGAAGTCAATATAGGGCACAATAAGACTGATTTGTTTTTGGATGAATATTTACTTGAACAAAGAATTACACCTGACATGTACAATTTTCTCAAAGTAGAAAACCCAATAATTGCAGTATCTTTGGTATACTTAAAATACATGAAGATTTGGCAAACCCCCCATTTAGGCCCATTTTTTCAGAGAGAGGTTCTAAAACTTATCCCATAGGTCTAAGTATTGACAGATGGCTGAAATTTGTTTATCAGTTGGTTAATCATTTGATTATTGACTCATGGGATTTTCTTGGAAGGCTAAAAAATTACATTTGGAACAAAGAGTACATATTTTTGACCATAGATGTAGTAGATCTCTATACCCAGGGACCATGGCATGGAACATTTTCATGATAGTTTAGTTAGATACTCCTGCTTTACACATGACAAAGTCAGTTTGATTTTAGAACTAATGTCATTAATGTAAGACTACAATTACATATTTTTTGAGGGGGATTATTACAAGCTGATTAAAGGGGTAACTATGAGTGCCTCATGTGCCCTCATTTATGCCAATTTGGAATTGTACAACTGGGAATGTAATCATGTTTTTAATTCTAGGTTTTATCAATATGTCAACCTATATGTCAGGTACCAATATTACATTTTTATTCTATGGAAGGGACTAGAAGAAGAGATTATTAAGTTCTTGAATATCTTAATAAGTCTTCTCAATTTTTGAAGTTCACTCATCACTATGACAGAGATGGTATTAATTTTCTAGATACTTTTGTTAGTCATAACAGTAATGGTTTTAAGTCCAGTGTTTCAGAAAATCCACTTTTAGTAATTCCTATTTGGATTTTTCTAGTAATCATCCCTTAAGTCAGAAAAATAGTATAGTTAAAGCACAATGCATTAGAATAGCTCATATGACATCACATCAAGAAGATTTGACTAGAAAATTAGATACAGCAGTCAATATATTTTTAACTTGAGGGTATCGCCAGTATTTACTTGATGACATAAGGAACTATGTTAAGTCTGAGTGGGGTAGAAAGTATAAACCTCTTCCTGGTGTTGGATTTGTTAAAACTGATAAGGGTAGTCAGGTAGATAATTATGAGAAGGCTTTAGTGCTTAAGTTCAATGGAAATGTCAGAGAAGTTAAGAATATTTTTTATTACAATTTGCGCATACTCAAAAGCTCTCCAGAAATGTTTAGTGTTATAGGGTCCAAACCATTATTTATTTTTAAGACAGCCAAGAATTTTAAGGCTGAATTTGAGAATGCTACTCATAATGGGCCTTCCAAGGGGAATCGTAGGTATGGTATGTTTAAGTCTGCTTCTTGCAACCAATGTTCCTACATATTTGAAGGAGATGTATTGACCCTAGATAATGAATTTAAATCAAATACAAGGTTCATTAGGGGCACCTGCAACTCTAAAGCAGTTATTTATCTTGCTAAATGCATGGGCTGTCCGGCTTACTATATAGGTAAAACTGAAAGGGGTCTTATAAAAAGAATGTATGAGCATTAGTATCAGATGTTAAAGGAGAATTATAATAATGCCCTATACAAACATTCCACTGTTTGTACAGCTTTCACTAAATATAAGTTTGGTATTTTGGAACAAGTAGTTACTATTTCTAGAGGAGGGTCCATTAATCTGAAACTAGAGGAGAAAGAAATGAAATGGCAACTTTGGTTGCATGCTTTAAAGTTTCCAGGTTTAAATGAACACATTTCCATACAGCCCATTTTAAAATTTAGAGCCTCTCTTAAATAGTAATATGTGGATTAGTATGACTATTGTAGGTTATAAATGTTTTAGTTTTTTTTTTGTTTTGTGGTGTTTTTTGCTTTGCAATTGGTTTAATAAATGTAAAGTCAATTTACTTCTAGTGATATTGTATGATGGTCCTTTAAGAAATGTTATTCACTTTAATGCCTCAATTATCGATGATATAAAAGGTGTTTTTGATTGATGTGATTTGATTCTGAAGAAGTCCTACTCTACAGGACAAAAGCACTTAATCCTTGATGTGTTCTGTTTTAATGTGGTTTTATAATAAAAGGAGAAGTCCATTTTTTGACTGATTTTTATTTTCCTTTTATGATCTGACCATACCACAGAAGACATTGTACTATTGGGTGGGGGGTGCAGCACTCTCCCAAGTTAGCGAGGACTAGATCCAGTGTGTTTGTGTCCCTTATTGGTGTGTGGACTGCCTGGTTCAGGGTGTTTGTGTTTATGATGTTGAGGAAAGTCTGAGGCTGCAAGTTTGGTGTCATGTATTATTCATTTATAGAGAGGTAGTTAAAAGTCACCCATAACTATGGCATTTTGTTGAATGGTGCATGTCTCTAGTAAGTTTAAGTATGCATTATGGGTCTCTTGGGTCATAGAGGGGGGCGTATAACTTGAAAGGATATGGTATTGGACTTTGCCTATAGTAATTTGGACATAGTGAAGCTGAAGCACATCATACTGCTTGACCAGCCTTGAAGTATACTTTTTTTCTCAAAAATTTTTATTTTTCAAATACATTTGAATTAATTCCATAGTATTTATACATAACATCTTAAATAACTATGTACACTATTTACATTAGCATGTCACTATAACAGATCTTAATGTATACAGTTACTTTATAAATATGTCCAATCCATTATCAGAGTGTCTGATCAATTATTGTATAGTGTCAATCAACGATAAGACTTTTCCCTAAGGGTTGTTGATAAATGGCTTTGGATAAATTCTTAGCTCTTTAATTTTAATTTCCAATAATGCTGTGGTCTTCAGTAGGCTGTATAATTCTTCCAACGCTGGTATTGTGTTTCTATTCCATCTTCTTGTTATACACTTCCTTGAAATTACAGATATAGTCCATAGTAGATACATGTTTGACTTATTCAAATGAGGAACTTCATTCACATTTAATAATACAAGAGCTTTAGTTAAATAAAATGATTCATTAAATAAAGCTTGTAGAAAGTTATTAATACCATTCCAAAATGGCTTAATTTTAACACGATCAAAGAAAATCTAGTTCCAATCTGCATTGTGTACTTGCTCACATCTCTAACATATTCCTTTTATGGAAGAACTACTTTTACTTATTCTATCTGGGGTTAAGAATGCTCTGTGCAAGCATTTCCAATTAAAAACTTTCCAGTATTGTGTAAAGGATGCATATTGTATCAACAATAAGATATTTGTTTTAATATATTCAGTTAACTGTATTGAGTGTCCTTTTGTAATATATCTCCAATATGAAGTTTTGGATGTTGTTTTATAATTTATCAATATTTTGCAAAATTTTGAAATACTGTTTCCCATATCAAAGTCATTACATATGATTTCATATATGTATTTCGTAAATGTAGGTATTTCTTTAAATGAAGAATTGTTAATTATTCTACTTAAATCTTGCAAATATGACAGAATACTCTGTAAAGGTAGCCAGTCCTGTTGTGGAATTTTGTATGTTGTTTTTATTGCTTGCGTATCTAAAACTTTTAGTTCTTTGAGACATTGAAACCAACAAACAACTCCTTTCTGTTCCCAAGAATTAATAATTTCTCTATATATTTTATGTGGAAAGATCTTTGTGACTATAAATTGTGTAAAAAAAATCAAACCAGATTTTAAATCTATATTTGCTTTAATAATTTTCCTAAATGAGTCAATGTAATAATTAATCATACGAGTTTTAGTGTATTTAGTTATGTTATATTGCATACTAATATATAATATGTGCCATGGCAAATTTTTATCTATTTGAATTTTTTTTTTGTAAATCATATTCATCTATTGATATTACAGTTAGTAATTCTTTCCAGTTTGCAGAGTAATTTGGTCTTATCCAATCTGAGATTGTTTTAGATATTAATGCTTTTATATATGTTTCTTTATCAGGACAGTTTAATCCTCCCTGTTTCCATGGTCAGATATGATGTATTAAAGCTATTCTGTTTCTTTTGGGAAACAATAAAAATGTTATTAGGCATGAATTTATTTCTTTAAGTATATTCCTTTCTGGTAAATGTTTTATTGCCAAGGCTATATATAGGATTTTGGGCAGTAAAACCATTTTATTAACTGTAGTCTATCTTTAAATGTTAATATTATTTTGTTCCATTTTTACACAGAGTTTAATTGTTTTGATGGTATTATTGTAGTTTTTTGAGACTAGTTCATTATTATCCTTGCATAACTCAATTCATAGATATTTTAAGGTAGGTTCTTGTTTCCCTATTATGTGATCCCTCTTAGTCTTCAGTTCTTTTTTTTTTTATTTAAAAATAAAAATGTTGATTTTGATTTATTGAAAGGAGTCCTGAAGTCATGTGAAATGTGTCAATTAACATATCTAATTCTTCTAATGTCTCTTTTGTATTAGATAATGTTAGCAATATGTCATCAGCAAATAGCATTACATTAGAAATGTATTGCTCGTAAACATCTATTCCTTTGATTTTTATATTGTTACGAATAGAATCTGTCAATATATCAATAGCCAGAGCAAATAGAATCGGTGACATGGGACATCCTTGTTCAGTGCCTTTTGTTATATGTATAGATTCAGAGGTAAAAGGACCTAACTTGACATACGCTAAATTATTTGTATATATATGTGTGTATATATATATATATATATATATATATATATATATATATATATATATATATATATATATATATATTCTTTAGGAGATGAACAAAGGATGCAGGAAATGCAAGTAGCATTAGGATTTTGAATAAATAGTCCCAATTTAGGGAATCAAAGGCTTTCTCTAAGCCAATTATGAGTGTGTATTTTCTTTATTTTTTTATTAACATAATCTATAAGAGAAAGTATCCTTTTAATATTGTCATGTGTGCATGTCTATGATATAAAAATCCAGTTTGATCATTATTTATTGTTTTGGATAGTAGTATTTTCATTCTGTTAGTTAATATTGTCATAAATATCTTGTAGTCATTATTTAATAATGATATAGGTCTATATGAGGTACAGAGGTTTGGGGATTTCTTTTCTTTTAGGATTGATATGATTAAGGAATATCTCCAATAGGGTGGTATTAAAGCTTGTGACTGAATTTCTAATAGAGTTTTATGGAAGAGGGATAATATCTTTGAAGGAAAAACTTTCCCCGGGATTCATGAAGCTCGGCGCAAGGCCGGCGTAAGGGCTGCACCGGCGGTGCAGTGAATAGCTGGCGTAGTAGCGCCATATGCATAGTAATGAGAGTGCGCCGCAACCACAGACACGTGCGTAGTGTACGTGAGCGAGCCCAAGTAGGATGCGTCCGGAGGCGTGGCCAAGCCGGCAGGCGGTGAGCAACCTAATGTGCTGACTGCCACGGTCCGCCCATAATAGTAATGGCAGCAGCCAGGGCCCGTGCAGAATGAAACGCACGTAGAGTATGCAACATAGTACCCGTCCCAACTAAACGGAGAAGCAAATACAACCCATGAAGCCCTAAGTGTACCCGTCCAAGGAGCAAAGGATACGCTTAAGACCGCGTTTGTCCCGGAATGCACCATCAGTGGTCATACCCAGAGAAGGTGTACCGCAGCATGTCAGCGCGCCGCACCAACATAGGAGTAGCGACTAAGGTTACCACCTGTCCCACTTTGCGAGGGGCAGTCCCTCTATGGGCAGTTGTGTCCCGATAAAAAATATTAAAAATGGCAAATGTGCTAAGATTGTAGGACATAATGATATCCCGTATTTAATGTAATGGTTGCATGAATTGGTTATTTCTGTAACTGAAATACCTTAATGTCACAAGAAACAGAATAAGCAACCAAACTGCCACAGCAATAAGCTTTTATTTAGGCAAACAAGTGAAGTTCTATGCTATATAGTGACCGTGTGTATGTGTTGGCCTGTAAAATCAGATGTGAGTCCCGAAAATATCCCACCTTGGCAACTGGAAAAGGTGGCAACCCCAGTAGCGACATGGGCATGGTCACCAGGGTTACCAGCTGTCCCAATTTGCCATGGACAGTCCCTCATTGGACAGTTGTGTCCCGGCAAAAATCGAAAAACTGGCAAATGACCTGAGATTCCCTGCCAAAAATATTCCCGCAATATACCTGTAATAGTAGCATAAAACATATATTTTGTATATGAAACACATACATGGCATAAGAAACTGAATAAGGAACCCAAATGCTAACAGAATAAGCATATAGTATGGCAAACAAGTGAAGTTCTGTCAACTCCACTTGCCGTGGGTATGTGTTGTCCTGCAAAATCAGATGTTTCCACAAAACATGTCCCACTATGGGCATTGGAAAAGGTGTCAACCATAATGGTCACAAGCAGTAGTGAGAGTACATAGCCGGGTAGGTGTGTCGACACAACAACAGGAAGGAACCAAGATACCCTAAACACAGGCAAACATGTGCATAGCAACATATCCCACACCCAGCAACGTGTCTGTCGCATACACAGGATGGCGATGTTTAAGTGTAATATCCAGAAGCAGAACCCATGCATGCAGATGTAATACACAATAGGCTCATTGTAGCATGTAAGTCCCACCCATGTACACCTGTGCACCCAAACCAGCTAGCATCCTTGTGCAGCTATACACCTACACACAATGTGCATACCTGAAATGTGGTAAGAAGTATGTGTTAGGCAGTGCCACGCGGGCAAATACGTACCCCACATGTCACCAACCCACCCCAGGTACAGATATGGAAATGGCTGCATGTGAATGTGTGTGCAGAATGTGTACATCCCGCATGTGGTATGTACCCGTCCAAACCATATAGGTTTGCACACGCCACGGTGCACATAACTGTACACATGTGGACAAGTCGTGTTGTTGAACTACCGCATCGATGATTAGCTATGCAGAGAAGTCAAACACATATAGCGGAACATGTGCCTACCAAACAGGACGTCCTAACAGGGTGCTACAGGCAAAGAAGGGAAAGGTGGGACATCACATGTGGAGAGTAGCGTTGCCGGACGGCCAAATACACACGGTCAAGGTAAAGGACGGAACAACATGCATATGGCTGGATGGATGTTGTTAGACAAATATATATAGAAACACACAGGAAGTGCCAGTTTAGAATCAAAATACTATATAATGCATTGAATTGTACCGCATAATATGGCAGTAGAAATGATCATGCATGTAATTGGTGAAGCTAAGCTGTAGTGTGATCGAATTCTGACCCTGGCAGTAACCAGTACAGCAGGCTTATGTCTCTCAGCATTAATTATCTGCTGGGTTACAGAAAAATGAATGTATGTACATGCATAACATCACCCCTTCCCCTGAGGATGATGGCCTTGTGAGCACTATCGAAGATAAGAGTACAACTCCTTACCAGAGAGACAAAGGAACATAGTAAGAAATGAACTGACTATTGTATCGGAACAGTCCAGGGTCCTTGAAACAGCTACAATCACAGAAGGACACTGTAATTGACCAGGTGCCTTGCAAGGCTGTGTTATTCTCATGGGAAAACATTTTAAAAGCACGACCTCAGCACCCACGTATGTATAGACTATTGCGGACCATAGTGATGGAAATGCCCTGTGACCGACCACGTCAGTAAGGTGGGCAAAAGCTGATTGTAAACACTATATAAAGAAATTGCTTACTGTATAGAGTCAGACAAAACTCTCATACTTGGACTGTATATTATATTGCCTGCCTGTGTACACTACTAAAACGTTGTGAACCCGAGCTTCCTGTGTTATTGACTGTCACTTAGAAAAGCCTACTGATCACTACAGTCTGGTTTTAACAACTTATTTGACATTGTGGTCCTTCTTAGCCGGAATTCCCTTGGTAAGCTACAGGTCAGAGTGCATGGGTGGTTAGACATCTGCGCAGGAGAATTTGCCTAAATGGTTCTTCTTGAATGAAAAGACCTCCGACTGAATTGTGTGTGTAAAGAGGCTGTCCACTGTCTGATCTGTGGCTGAAAAGCGGAAAACTGGATCCCAAGAAGAAAACATGTGGTCATAAACAGGAGGCTCAGGTAAGGAGGGTTTGTCTCTTTGTGTCTATTGTAGATCAGGGACCAGACTACATTGTATTTCTGTTAACAGTTGTGATAGCAGGTCGAAGACCAATCCAAATAGTGTTAAATCTGGACATAGATCAGGGGAACACAGAGTAGAGTAAATAGTCATTGTAGACACTACAGTGGATACAGGGAAGGAGATATCACGTGGTACGAGAGAAGGGTACGTAACAGTCGTGTAGAGGATATGCGAGATTAGTGCACAAACAGATCATGTGATCCGCGTTTGACGGGTGACGTGAAGTATATGCAATCGCAGAGAGCACATAATGTGAGATATTCTGCAAAATGGGGTAATAAATATGTCATTGATGGTATATTACACAAAATATCGTTACTGAAACATTGGAATCTCTGAAAATGTGATGCAGATGTTCTAGGGTAACCACCTGTCCCACCCTGTGAGGGACAGTCCCTCTATGGCCAGTCGTGTCCTGCAAACAAACCGAACAAATGGCAAATGTCCTGATATCTCAGGACAAACATTTCTCAGATATCTTTTCAAATGGTAGCATAAAACAGTAATTTTGTATCTGGAACCACACAATATCATAATAAACAGAATAAGTAACTGAAATGCTACAAGAATTGGTAGCTCTCCTGGCAAAAAGTGAATTCCTGTCCTATGTACTGGCCGTGGGTATGTTTTTCCCTGGCAAATTACACGTTCCAAGCACCAATGTCCCACATTGTGCATTTGAAAAGGTGGCAGCCCTAAGATGTGCAGGCGACAAAACAGCGACAATTGGGTATCCGTCAAGCACATAGGTGGATTGAGGTAGTGAACCGAAGGGAACAGAACACTAAAAATGCGAAAGCATCATACGTACACAGAGAAGATCATAATACAGTAGTAGCGACAGCCCCCCCACCCCCCTACCACCTCCGATACCACATCCAGGATATGAAGCGGGAGGGCAGGCTAGTCCCCCCATGTTACCCTGTGGCAACAGAGGTATCACAACGACCAAATGAAACAGAAGCTATTGAAACCACATCCCGAACTCGTAACATACCTAGGGACACTCGAGTAAGAAGACAGTCACTAGAACAGAGTGAGGATAGATGTCAATTAATTGAAGTACCGAACCCTCATGCAGGACAGGAAGGCCAGGACCCAACTCCCTTAGTGTATAGACCGTGGACACCAGAAGATATCTGTAAAGTCACAGAGGGAATTCCCCATCTACAAAGTAATCGCTATTCACCATGCAATACCCCTGTATCTTCTGATCGGAAAACAAAGGGGGAATGGCGGATGGTACAGGATTTACAAGCTGTAAATCATGTAATAATACCTAGGGTACTGATGGTGCCAGACCCACACACAATATTGAATGCTATGAACACGCCACAGAAGTATCGAACCGTGGTACATATAAGCTATGCTTCCTTTGCAATACCTATACATCCAGATAGTCCGTATTGCTTTGCATTTACATTCAGGGTAACAGATACAGCCATACCCGGCTATCGCAGGGATACTGTGAAAGTACAACGGCATTCCCACAGGAGATGGCTAGCTACATTCCGGTGTTTACTCCACCCGGGGCCAGTCAAGTTCTACTTTATGTGGATGATATTCTGCTTGCGGCCCCTACCCAGCAGCAATGTATGGAAGATACAATAGCATTATTGAGATATTCAGCAGAACAGGGACATAAATTAAGAAAGCATCAATTGCAACTACAGAGAATACAGGTCAAGTACCTGTGACATGTGGTATCCAAGGAGGGTAGAACATTACATGACGATAGGAAGGTAGCAATTTCACAAGCACCCAAGCCAACTACCAAGAAGGGAATGAAGTCCTTTCTGGGCCGACTAACATTTGTCAAAGCTGGTTACCAAACAATGCTTTGGAATCTGCTCTATTGTCTGCCTTAATCTTTAATACACCTATGGCAGCACAACATATACTACACTGGATTCCAGTAGCAGAAACAGCTTTCTGCAGACTAAAACGATTGATAGCTTCAACATCTGTATTAGGTCTCCCGAATAGTCATAACACATGTTGTCAGACTGTAGATTGTAAGTGGAGATATATGACGTCAGTCTTGATGCAACAGCATGGAAGTAAGCAACGCTCCATAGCTTACTACTCATTGCAGTTGGACACTGTGGCATGGTCAGTGCCACATTGTGTACAGGCAGTTGTTGTAGCACCCATGGCAGTACAGGCCCCGGCCTTAATGTTATTATTCCACCCTCTCACTGTGAGAATGTCTCATGCAGTTGCGATCATTCTGCTGCAAGAGAAGATAGCATTCCTGACCCGTGCTAGACATTTGTCTTGTTTGACCATACCACTGAGTTAACCTCATATGGTGATTGAACGTTGTACAACATTAAACCTATCAACGTCACGTCCGACACCTGTGTATGGCACACCACACAGTTGCCTATATGAAATGGATGAAATAACTCCACACAGACATGATATCACTGATATACCCTTAGATGATGCAGAGGTGACAGTTTATGTGTTCGGATCATGTAGACAGAGTCCTACAGGAACGAATCAAGTAGGTTATGCAGTAGTTATTGATAATGGAATTGTAGACGCCCAACCCCTGCAGCATAACGTGTCTGCTCAAGCAGCAGAATAGATAGCTTTAACACGTGCTTGTACTCTAGTGAAAAACTGATGTGTGGACATTTATACCGATAGTCAGTATGTTGTCTGTACAGTGCATGTTTATGAGCAGCAGTGGAAGAATAGGGGAATGATAACATCCACCGGTAAACCGATTAATCATGCACAATTGATCTTGAATGCATTAGATTCCATTCAGTTACCCACTAAAGTAGCTAATTGTAAATGTGCAGGTTATAGAAAGCAACAGGATAACAGTAGGAAAGGTAAGGCACGAGCTGATGCAGCTGCAAAACAAGCAGCCTCACAGTTGGAAAGTGTCTGTTTGAATGAGGAATGACAATCCTCAGACATTCTAGATGTAGAAATGTTACAAACAATGCAAACATCAACTACGAAAGCAGAAAAGCCGACGTGGGTATGACGAGGAGCAATCCTTGAAGACGGACTGCACATATCCACAGTGAGAAAGCCAATATTAACGTCTAATGTATTCAGATATGTGGCTTTGTGGAGCCATGGGTAGAGCCATGTCTCAACAGGGGGGATGGTACAGTTGGTTAACAGAATACCCCTAACATACGGAATTAGGAACCGCATACAAACATCATGAGCAGCGTGTCACATTTGCAGTAGACATCATGCACAGGGAGCATTTAAACCGAAGGGAGTGAGTTTACCTACACCACCATAACCGTTCTGTACTATTTGTATGGAGTTCATACATCTGAATAAATGTGAAGGGAAGAAATACTGTTTAGTGATCACACATATATATAATCAAAATGGGTAGAAGCATTCCCAACCATGAATCCGGATGCAGCAGCAGTGGCAAAGGTGCCAGTAAAATAAAGTATCCCTAGATCTGGCATATTGTAAAGAAGCTACAGTGACAATAGAATACATTTAGTGAACCAGACAATCACGCAACCTGGGGGATTAACTTGTATTTCCATGAATGTAAATTGCATGTACAACCCACAGTCAGCATGACTGCTGACGCGGTACAATGGGATCCCGAGAAATAAGTAGAGGAGGTTGGTGGGTGAAACCCAGACGAGTTACATTTGCTGTCTACCTCTATCATTGCTGAGCATGACAACAGTTCCAAATGTAAAGTGTTGCACCCACTTCGAAGTAGTATGTGGAATGGCATATTATGTGCCAGAGTGGAAAGCTGTCATGCCTGCAGAGCCGGAGGTCGATGGCTCATTAGCAGGTGACATGAGAGGATTGTTAACCAATAACACTGTTTTGCAGTTAAAGTCTTTTACAGATAAAGAGCAAGCGAAGCCGGACGCATAGCTGAGACCAGTATCCTGTGTGTATGTCACTGTTATCCAAAGAACATAATTGCCAAGTGGAATGTGTGAAGGTCTGTACCAGCTACTGTTGGCAACGCCTACTGCAGTAAAGTTTGCAGAGAGGTCGTCCTGGGTTCACCTCACAGTTTTCAAACCGGTAAAGGATATCAAGTCTGATTTACATCTTGTAGCTGATATACCATAGAGCCTGAATCACCCGGGCCAGACTGTATAACAATACAAAGCAACCCCAAAGACATTTTGTTTACTGTCCTAATGATTATACACCTATTAACCATGTTTGTGTTTACTTTACATTTGCTGGGACCTTACCTGCATATAACTACATGGATACAAATAGTGATACGTGATGAACTGGCCACAGAGTGGCTTCCACACTTCAACACATACCTAGGCATGACGCGTGTGCATGTACAGACTATGAACATTTTAAATTGCTGTGTTTGTACTGCCATACCTACATCATATGGAGGACTTCCGATGTATGTTGTCCCCTTGGGGATAGATTGAGACTTGTGAATATGTACACTTTGATACAGGTTCTGTGAGATCACAGGACAATGTTGCACTGTACCTACCTGTTACACAAAAAGTAATTGTATGTTGTGATAAACATGATACAGTTCAAGTTGGTGGGAGTATTTGTAACATAACTGTGTCTTACAAATGTCATATAACAGCCAAAGATCACAGTACTACTTGTAGCACCATTCATTATCTGTATTGAAGCTTCATGAGAATAACGTGGAAGGATGTGCAGAAACATCCTGAATTGTTTAAACAGTCCTCTGTTATAGACAGGAAAATGTTACATGCAGAGGTAACCCGCATCAGTAGTAAAGTAGAATATTGTTATGTTGTTTGTGGGATAAAAGCATATCAATGGTTACCTGAGAATTGGTCCGGCAGTTGTTATTTGGGTTATCTGGCTCCAGTCACATGACATACTGCACAATTGCCTCTGGGTACAAACGAACTATAACACATATAGCTAGAAGAACCGGGAACACAGTCGAGAAACCTACTAATCCAGTGGGTGAAATGGAAGCTGTTCTGAAACTCCAGTCTTCTGCAAGAGATAAAGGTATATCGATTCATATGGACATGAGTGACAGCGTCATAACCTGGGCTGGAACACTCCCAGCTTGTGGAGTAGTGAAATCAATCAGGGAACAGAGGAAGTTGTCAAAACCTGTCGGAGGACTGATCAATGTGACTTTCCGCTCTTGAACTTGTGACTGATGAACTGGATGCAATGAGAACTGTTGTGTCACAAAATGTAATAGCGCATGACTGCACCCTGGCGGCGAAAATTGGTACGTGCGCGCTTATTAAAGAAGACCGCTGTGTCCAAGTACCACATAAAAAGACCGAAATCAACGCCCACCTAGAGGTAATACAGCAGGTGTCATCCATGGCGGAACCAGGCCCAAACCCACTGACGAACCATTTCCACAAACCATTTGGTGGATGGGGTGCAGTCATACTGAATATCATGATTGCCATTTGTGTTGTTCTGCTCATATTGGGAGCATGTGTCTGTTGCGGGATACTTTGCATGTAAGTATTAGTCAGGGACTCTGTCGGCGTATCTGTACCCGAGACTATGTATCAAGACCTGTAGTGGTATTTGTCAATACAAAATGCAATCCTTCTTGAAATGTACAACAAATTACTTGCCTAGTTAAACGTTCCAGAGAGGAAGAGGCTAGGGAATGAAATAATGTTGTATATGTTTCTGGATAGAATAGAAGCAATCAAAGGAGGGAGAATGTTATCAAAATACATATTTAAACATATATATGACGTGCTACTTTAGAAGCAAATAGTGTAAAATGCATATTATTCTATCTTACAATATGGCAGTAGAGCCTATCATGCATGTAATTGCCTGTAGTGTAGCTGCAGTGTGATTGAACCCTGACCCTGGCAGTAACCAGTGCAGCAGGTGTATGTCATTCAGCATCAGTCATCTGCTTGGTTAGAGAATAATAAATGTATGTGCAGGTATATCTGTCATCCTTCCACTGAGGAGGATGGGCTTGTGAGCTCTATCTAACACAGAGTACAGCTGCTCACCAGAGAGACAAAGGAACCTAGTAGGAAATGAAGTGATGACCGGATCTGAACAGTGTTGGAACCGTGACAGAGCAGAATTTACCGAAGTACATTCTAATTGACTATGTGGCTCGCAAGGCTGTGCTATCCTCATGGGAAAACATTTAATAAGCATTACCTTAGCACTGTTGTAGGAATACAATATTGTGGACTATAGTGATGTAAATGCCCTGTGACTGACCACATCATTAATGTGTGCAAAAGATGATTGTAAACACAATACTCATACAGCTGTAACATGTATAGAGTATAACAAAACTCTAAACTTGTACTGCATAGTTATTTGCCTCCTGCTGCACAGTAGTAAAACGTTGTTAATCTCAGCTTCCAGTGTTATTGACTGTCATTTTGAAAAGACGAATGAGTGTTACAGTTTGATTTAAACAACGTAATTGACAGATGTGTATGTTCTAGCATGGGAATAGGTCAAGCCAACCATCACAATGTCCATGTGTACCACATACAAACAGCCAGTAACACGCAGCAGTAGTGCATGAAGGCATACATGACTGTGGGAATAGTACAGGACATATGGCACATGCCAAGTGCAGATGCATGACACAAACCCCAGGATGGGTGTCCCTGCAAAGAGGAACATGTGCCAACCACACCTCCCACAGATGTACCGGCAGTAAAAACACATGCCAAACACACAGAAACACTACCGTCCAACACACGACTGCAACGGAGCATGGTCAGACACCAACATGAAGCATGCACAAACAGAGACTTGTGTAATGTTTGCCTTAACACACCCCCATAGGCCAAAGAAGAATAGAATGGACATATGCATGTAATGTTGTGAAGGATGTGTGGTAGTCCTCAGTATCACAGTGTTAGGGACACAGATACACTGTCATCAACTGTGACGTATGTGCACTGTAGACAGCATACCTGCAAGTAATACAGAGGACAATCATGTGCCACAGAAATATACACTGGAGAAAGAGGATAGGGGATAGACAAGTGTAAATGTGACAAACTATGAATATAGGTTCATACGTCCATAGGTACAGGGTAGGCCATCGTCCCAGGTTCAGCCATAACCCTACACCATAGTTAGGATGACTTTGCCAACCTTCTGTGCTTCAGATGAAATACTCATGATATTGCTGTACCTCAGTCAAGCAGTGATAATGATGTAATCCCTGGCCTATACCTGCAATTCACCATCCAATGGACAACATACCCGCGAACAAGGCTAGGAAGGATCTCTGTCTCACATGTACTGTGATGTAGATCCACAGCATTGTGAGTGTCTGGGTGATATATGTGTCACTCAAACACATCCCATTAATGACCGTGACAAGGTTCATGTCACCTGCCCTTGTGGTTCTGAGGGATGCAGATACAGTAGGTGAAGCATACACATGACATATGGGTTGACATGGCCTCGTATGTCAGGCACAGGTCAACACTAATCAACAGGTATGTGACTTAATGGGGCAGGGGTCCTACAAGTGGGGCAGCATTACACAAATCGATGTCATCCCGCATCTGTATGACAATTAACCTATGAGGCCTTCCCAGCTGCTGTAGGTGTATGGTCAGATACAGTCTGAATGGGGCAATGTAGTAAATCATAGGTGTAACACGTAATGGGTACAAGGAGACAATGACCTAGCCTGATGTAGATGTGAATCCCTGCACAAACAGGTGGGCAATGTAGAAGTCCCACAGAACCACGATAGCAACGTGTGTGTTGAACGAATGGTGACCGACAAACTCTGTCCCCTGATCCTGGTAATCACCCTGTGCTCAGTGGACAGCCACCTATATGCTGGACAGGGGTGACCTAGTACTTCTCGACAGGTATGGTGTTGCATTACTTAGCATTTAGCTGTGGGACATGTCCCTGACAGCAGATATGCATATCTGGGAGGCCCCTCGAAGGATATCTGTGTCAGATGTCCGTCCCACTATGGCACCTGTTTTGCAATCATCTACAAACAATGTTGCCCATAACACCCCTGTGTGTGCCTGTACCATGGAAATGTAGATGTATGACAGGAGTGGAGCCAGGGAAGGGCCCCATGGGACACCACTTGTGACAGGCAGTAGGTCTGACATGCTGCCAGCAACTATGACCGTGTGGGTTGTGTCACATAGACAGTTTACAACACATTCTGTGATGTACGTGTTCACATCCCAGCCAATGGGTTTATCAACGATACCTGAGGGGGGTAATGTGATGAAGGCCTTTGCCAGGTCGAGGTAGGCTGTATGGACTGCAACACCCCCATCAATGGCCTTGGTGACTGTCCCGAAAATGTCAACCATGCTTTAAAGGCATGAACCGCCCTGAACAAGACAAACCGTGTTGGATGCAAAGTATGTATGTCGCCTATGCATTCATGTACGAGCCGGAGTATGATCCCTCCCCATGTCTTTGCAGATAGGTCTCCTCATGGTAATGGGACAGTAATAACCAGGCTCAGTGGAGGCATTGGCCCTGTGACGTGGGACTACAGTTGCCATGCGACACAACCTGGGTACGTTACCTGAGGTGAGGCTACAAAGAAATAGCTGTCCTAACTGTGCGTCTAATTCCTCAATGAGATAGTGGAGTACACAGTCGGGTCACCAGCTGGTCTCATGGATGCTATGTCCACTACCCTGGAGAGAGCATGTCCCACCTGTGTGTCACAGAACATTTGGTGACCACAAACCGCTGGTACAGACATCTCCTCATGTGTGGGGGAGGGTGTGGAGATGTCCTCACTGGACTTGTCAGCCCGTATGTTGGCAATGTGTGTATGTTGAGTAAACTCCACCTCTTTGTGAACCTAGTCAGAGCATATGTGGGAGTGACCTCCCAGGTGTCAAGCATATCAACTGAAGGTGGTATGATTGTCAGCCAGGTCCATGTAGGTATATCTGTGGAATGTGCCCTGGACCATGGCATGACAGTGTGTAACTCTACACATATGATGACCAAGGGTGTCATACCTCACAAGGTGTCTGCTCCACCTTGTAGTAGCCACCTCCTCGTGTTGTACAGCCTGTGTATGGCTGGGGTACACCACACTGGATGCTTGGCATTGGTACAATGAACCACAGTTGGGTAAGTGAATGCCTGGTTCATGCAGTCCTGTAGGTACTGGTAGATGGCAAATGTGATTGATGCAGTGGCTGCAGTACTGTCGACCACTGGCTCAGGGTCCTTAAAGGAGACCACAGTAGTGTGCAGAATTGTGAAGTCTGCCTCTGAGCAAGCAATGTGTATGGTAACTGGCAACACTCACAGCAACGGATGCCAATAGCAGAAGCCAATGTCCAAATAACATAGATTAACTTCTGCATGACAATATGTCTTATCATACATGTATTGACACGTGTCTGCTAATTACAATTGCAAATGGCCGGTAAGATTGGTCTAAAGTTCCTGTGATGCACACAGTCTGGAGGTGTTGTTCCGACAATAAAGTGGCGATACCTCCCAACCGTGACCTCCGGGTATTACTTAAAGTGGTTGTTAACCTGCAACATTGGATGTACACCATTGGGTTCTGGTGTTGGAAAACATGGTTCCTGTAGCACTACACAGTATGGGTAGTCAAGCAGACATCATGATTGTTGAACACACAGCATCAGTGAAACCCACTGGCCACAAGGACACAGTCCGACAAGCTCTACACTTTACATATGCACAGTGGTGTCCATTGTAGGACCCAAAAATTTCTTATGGGACAGCATGTCCGCTTATGTCATCACCTACATCAACCCATTGTCGTCACCACGTCACAGGTACACATATGCACCGCAAGCGTGTTTAATGTTGATGATAGCTGTCCATGAAAAGCAGCACATATGCACAGAAATACCCTGGGTACCGGGTCCATAGAACTGCGTCCACATCACAGTCCCGCACACATGAAGGATGTGTAATGGGTACTGTCGATTGTTGCAGTCAAGGGATTCTGGGTATGTAGACTCTGGGCTCGGTGTTGTTTCGCAGGCAATCCTTTGTCCCGCCCCGTGGGAGGGATGTGTGCGTAGTACCTGCCTTACTCCCTACGAATAATGCAAAGCATCCACCGGAGAATGCTAAATGCAGGCGTGAAAAGTGTACAGCCCTATACCACTGTCCAGTAGGCAATTCACATGGATGGACAAGCGTATGAACAAGAATGCACCCGTAACTGCAAACCCGGTGGAATTACACAGCCGCGGTAAGGCATTACACAGGTAATACACATAGGTACTACACTTGGAATTCCCCATACAAATAACACAGAGACCCAGATGAGAAGGTCCAAAGCAAAACTGAGGTACTGTAGAAACGGCCGGTGACCACTCAGAGCCCACCAGGAATTAAATGCAGTCACCATAGTGTATTGCAGTGCTTTTCGTCTGCTTCATAAGCAGACCTCTTCAGAGTACATACAATGCAGTTAAATGTACTACATTTAAAACCCGTAATTGGCCAGTAAATAAGATGTGCTAAGTATTCATTAAATGCCTTAAAGGCGAACAAGCTAAAAAGTCTACTCGGGTCACAGAGTGCACACAGTGAGTAAATCAGACATTGCTTCAACATGTACAGTTTTCCGCGAAAATAATACTATATGTATTAATATGACAGAAGACCCAACATAATGTTTACCAAGTTTCTGAGTGTATACGTTACATATATATGTTCTAGGGATTGTGCCAATACATTAATAGAAGTAGAGACACCTAGTACTCTAAATGAACCATAATATATACAGATAAACACTATGAGTATGAGTAATGTAAAATATATCAATGGAATGTAAAGATTACAAACGTGGTAATGTAAATATTCATTTACAAGTTTAGTTGAATAAAGCAATTCAGACATCCTTGTCAAAATACTAAAACAAGGCCAGCCAGGTGCTCTGTCTCATGTACTGGGATGTTGTTCCACAGCATAGTGAGTGTCTGGGTGATGAATGTGTCCCACCAGCACATTCTATTATTGACAGTGCCAAGGTGTACGTCACCTGCCCTTGTGATTCTGAGGGATCTAGATTCTTTAGGTGAAGCATAGTCATCAAATCCGGGTTCGAAATGGCCGTGGATGCCAGGCACAGATCACCTCTGGGCAAGTGGTATGCGACGGAATAGGGATGGAACCCTTTCAGTTGGTCAGCATAACACATATTCCTGAGACCCTGCATCCGTTTGTGGATGAACTGTCGGGGCCTTTCCAGCTGCTGCAGGTGTTGGGTCACAGACATTCTGAACGGGGCATTGTACTCAATCATAGGTGTAACACGTAATGAGTACAAGGAGACAATGACCTACCCTGATCTACATGTGAATCCCTGCACAAACAGGTGGGCAATGTAGAAGTCCCAACGAACCACGATAGCAACGTGTGTGTTGAATGAATGGTGACTGACAACTCCTGTCCCTGATCCCCGGAACA
>NC_056731.1:411955175-411974671 GCF_019279795.1 Protopterus annectens | reverse complement strand
CTGTGGCACTTCACTGTTGGATATCCACTGCCAGCATCAGCGTGGGTGGTGGCATTGTTCTGTGTTTGAAATCCCTATGGCGGACCTTGGGTTATCCCGGCTGTGTACACGTTGTCCCACTGCTGTGCACACGTTGTCCACAGTCGTTGGTATGCTCCGCGGCTTAGCATTACATAATCACCTTTCACCACTCTCTGCCTGATGAACAGTTATCTTCACTTATACACACCATGCACATACAGTGCAGATTCGTCATCGTATCATGCGTTACACACCAGTATATCTCGTGGGTTCGACATACCTTTCTGGCCTTTGGTTCTGTATTCGTCACTACTTGCTTGATACTCCTTGTTTTGTCTTCACTATTTGTTCGGTATGAACATACGGTTTGAATATCCGGGGAGTCTTCCTTATATTCATCGTTACCTGAGGCATGTGGGTTCATCACGCCAATAGCTGTTCCTCGGTGTGTACTTATGCTCATATCACCGGTGATCCTCCTCCATTAAATGCGTTGGCGTCGGAACTAGGCCATGGTTCATTCCTCGTGTGGGCGTTGGTTATTTGCAATACCTTAGTGGGGATGGTATGTATTGTATCATGTTTGTGTGACTGCATCTGCTATGTGTGGTGTCAGGTACATTTCGCTGTGGTGTTAGCCGTGGATTGTGTGTGTTGGGTATGGTATTTGGTTAAACATGTGGGTGTCCGTGTCCAGGCGGCGTCTGTCGATGGTGTTGTGCATTCAGATGTGTAACATAGCTGTTATATTCCTGTACACAACGGATGCAGGGATGCATCAGCTGCTGCTAGTGTTTCCCACGCGGCTTGTTGCGGGTATGCCGCTGTCATTGACTGCCTGTATGTTTTGCTACGGTTTCCGCTGGTATCCCTTTGATATGTGCGATGGGGTATATCTGCGGATGTGGGTGAGTGCAGGGGTGTGGGTCTTGCATTTATACATACGATATGCTTGTGTGTGCTCCATCCCTGCTTGGGGAGCTGCAGGTTACCTGTCTGTTGTTCTGGGACTGTTTGTTTTGTTGATGTCGTGTGGTGTCGGTATCGCCTGCATGTGTGCTTCCTGCACGTATTCCTCCTTCACATCGGTTATATATCTGCGGTTGTTCGTACGTGCCTACTATCCATTGGCATTTTGTCACTGATAGTTACGGTGATTGTGGTCCTGTACTTGGGACGGCCTGTATGCTACCGGTTGCCTCCTATTCGTGTGGCGCTTGCTTACTTAACAGTCGTGGAACACACAGCGGTATTTACGGGACGGTAGGTGGCCACGATCGTTGCCGAGATAGCACATGCGTATTTTCGCAGTACATGCCTGATGCTGTGTAACGTTACCGACGTATCGTGTTGAGTCTACCATATGGCCGCCATACATACGGTCATGGTTTGTACATGCGTCCTTTGAATCTCCTGTTGGCTATGGTCCTGTGGTACATTCTGGGACATTTCCGCTTTGCATCGTTTTACGTCGCCACGCGCCTAGCCACTGAGGAGCTGTCACTACTACTTTGTGGGTACTGCTGTACATACGCCTATGTTTCCTGTACTGTATGCCTACACATGTTATTCCTCTCCGCCTGTGACATGTCACCTACATACACATTTTACAGTGGCACACACATTACACACACACAGCGGAACACACGACAACCTCACCTCACACATACACATATTGCCGCCATAGCTCTCAACCTTCCATTTCCAAAATGAGGAACACACACCTTCATAATATGGGACAAATGGGCAAAATGTGGAACACATACTAATGGCTTACTAACAACTTCAGCTAAGAAGGTCATAGGATGGTTAAAATATGCTGATTTACTTATAAAGAAGAACCTTTAATGAATTAATATGATTAATTTCTATTTACCAGGATTTCATTTCAATAAATTCCTAACAATGAATGTGTGACAGAGTATTTCAATGTGGAACTTTGAGGAACTTCGAGGAACATGAACTGTTTTAGACCCCAAATGAGTCGTTCCTCATAATGACGCAGCACTTGAGAGGTATGATTGCCGCTTTCGCAGACGGTTTCACACAGTACCTATGTTGACCGCGCGCGGGTGTGTACCTCCGCATCCATATCCTATGAATATGACACGCACATATCCCGTTACTGTACCGTGGCCTGGCGATCATCCCGACCCGCGGATATGCATTGATGCAGGTTGACATTTACATGGCTGGCATTCCCTGCTCTGCCCACCCTCCCGGATGATCGGGTTGTCTTTCACTATGTTTACTATGTGGAGATTTCGCCTCTTACTTCTCTGTAAACTTGCATCCCTGGGATTCCATATTTACCTGTTGTACCTTATATCTGTGTATGTGTACATATATTTCTACGTGTGTGATGATATCTATCTCCGTATCTGTGTATGCACATAAGTACATATGTGGTCAACTTGCGCTGAAAGTGGCAGCATACGGCTACACTGTCTGCTGTAGGACCAGCTTGCGGTTGAGGTGTTGGCGTTCCATGCTCCGCTGGCTATTGGGTGTGCAGTGTTTGGGCGATGCCTATGTTGGAGTCACACATACGTCCACCCATACGGTACACATTACGGGCAGACATGTTTGTGTGGCGTCCATTTCACTGTGTGTGCAGGTAGGGAGGTGTCAGTCCATGGGGCCTACGCTGTCAGAGTATGTGCTATACGTTCCCTCTTTGCCAAGGCATAGGCATATTGGGTACGCCTCCGTCTACCTACTGGGGCTGGCACAGTGTGTTCATGGCGCTGAACGCCCTGTGCCTGTGCTTGCCTTGGCAGTTGTGGCGGGCTTGGTGGCCCTACACCATTATGTCCCTGCAGCAGCTGTTTCCGCAGAATCATATTGTGTAGCATACAACATACTATGAATATGTGGGCACATGTGCCTGGAGAGTACTGCAAGGCTCCACGGATGTATCAAGCACCGGAACCGTGATTTCAACATCCCAAACACCGCTCTATGATTATTCTGGTTTGTGCGTGTGCCTCATTATGGCGTTCTTGCATGTGTGTGTGTGCATTTCTGATGGGTGTCATCATCCACGGCTCCAGTGCATAGCCAGCATCCCCCACAAGGTGACCTTGTGTGATGTCCCCCCTGGCAAATACCTGATACAGCTGTGAGGCATGCCAGATATGGGAGTCGTGGTAGCTTCCAGGGCTGCCAGCACACACATCCATGATAATGCCCTGCGCATTGCACCACGACCTGGCAATTGATGGAGGGTATCCCTTGCGGTTTATGTAGCGTCTACCCTGCTCCCGCGGTGACTTGATTTCTATGTGCGTACAGTCTATCGCACCCAGTACCTCCGGTATTGTGCCACAAGGTGGAAGTGGCGCATATTGCTAGCCAACTCCTCCTGAGATCTGGGAAGTTTATATACTCATGGGCATGTCGTAACATGGCATCCAGGAACTGGTGTAGTACCCTGGATGCTGATGCCTGTGAGATGCCCATTATATCCCGGTTGGCCTTTGAAAGGTACCTGTAGCCAGTATTCGCAAGCTCACACATACCTTTGTGTCCACTGGGATGGGCTCCCCTCTGTTGTCTCTTGTTCTCAGGCGTGGCGGCACAGCTCCACTATTTGCTGTAACGTGTCCCTGTCCACCCTGTAGCACTCTACTATCTCCAGGTCTTGCAGCCCTGGTAGGTCACCCTTGGTCTGAACACTCTCCTTCTCCTATGAGGCCTACGGTAGTTGTCGGCACCCTCCTCCGCAACTCCGTCTGTCTCTGACACATACCTATGCATCACGGCCACGGCGGCACCCAACATATACATATTAAAAGTTCCCCGTGTGTTTACACCCTACGGTGGGGCGTTTGGGAAATGGGAGTGTGTGTTGTGTGCATTCACACTTTATACTGTTGTGCTGTATACCCGGTGATGTCATTGGGTGTGTCTGTGCAGCCGTATCTGTGGATTATCTTCAGTGTTTTACCGTTGCAACGGTATTGCCTTTAGTGTTACATTACAGTTGCCTGCATTGGCGTAGCTTTGCATCTTACATTACTGTTTCTGCACGTTGCACCTACTATTGCCTGCAGTGCATCCTGCAGGCACATGGCATATGATGCATTTTGTCTGCCGCCGCCGTTATGCTACCTCTGTACTTGGCTGTGCTATTTCGGTTCTTTGCTCTTTGCATTTCTACTGCATCCCCTACTATCTTTGCATTCCTATGCCTCCCCTTTCCCGTTTTGCGGGAGTCTGCAGGCAGAGTTGTCAGCTGCCGCCGTTTGCCCTTCCTGGATTGATTGGTGTTGATTGCTCATTACGGCTCCAATTACACTGCTTCCGCATTTCCTCATATTCTCCGCATTACCTTCCTATATCCGTGGTTGTTGACGGGGAGGCCATCACATGACTGGGTTGGGGAACGTTGTCATCCTCGTGCACATGCATCTGTGCGCGCATTATGTACTCTCAGCGCATCTATTTCCTCACACGCCGGTCCTGCTGCTGTGATGTGCATTGTACAGCCCATGTTTGCTGGCCTCCAATGTGCTTCCTCCTACAGTGGCACACCCCTCTGCGATTGACATGTATTCCATGTAGGCCACTCCTCGGTATACTACCGCAGCGCCGTTTGCTCCATCCTTACACCGGCACCGGTTTTGCGATTCACTATTATCTGCCTCATTTGCATGGCATTGACTGCTAATACATGGTTACGGCACCGAACACTGCCGCCACTCCTTGACAACCCTTGCGCTGGGGTTGAGGCTTTCCATAGGCTATGGTGTGTGGTGGCTGTGCAGCTGATGTGTATTATACTGCTCTTTTAGGACATTTGTCATATTATTTCATTGTTTTGCACCTTCTGTGCACATATCCGGGGGTTCTGCTGTGGTTTCTGCGTACATAACATTTATGTCATTATTTACATTTTGTGCATGTTTTCTTTGGACATTCTCGGTGCCTTTCGCCATTGGCATATTGCACCTGTATGATACCTGACGTTGACAGCCTTCCATTACTCCTTGGTCATGTTTGGGTAAATGTAAACCGTTTTTCTTGGTTTACATTTCTGTGCCCTTACGCTACCTCGCCGCCGTGGATCGATATTTGCCTTCATTTGCATGGTGCAATACCGCACACAGTGTGTTTAGCATACCTACGCCGGGGGCGGCGCAGGTCCGGCGCATGCCGGTAGTGCACGTGGGATTGGTTCATGCCTGAATCGCTCGGTGGCCATATTTGGCTTTATCACGCAGACGCTATGCGGGCGCCTGGCGCAAGGTTCATAAATCCCGGGGTTTATATATTTCCATAATTATGCCATCTATACCTGGAGCTTTATTATTTTTACCCTCTTTTATTGTATCTGTAATTTCTTTGTAGGATATGAGTGATTGCAGATCTAGTTTTAATTTTTCTGTTTTTTTATATTAGAACATTTTTCATCTAGATTTAATTCGTCAATATGTACAAATTTCTTTTTGGAAATGTTTCATTTAGTGTTAGTAATATGTCATCAGCAGATAGCATTACATTAGAAATTTATTGTTCATAAACATCTATTCCTTTGATTTTTATATTGTTACAAATAAAATCTGCCAATATTTTAATAGCCAGAGCAAATAGAATCGGTGACATGGGACATCCTTGTTTAGTGCCTTTTGTTATATGTACAGATTCAGAGGTAAAAGGACCTAACTTGACATAAGCTAAATTATTTGTGTGTATACATATATATATATATATATATATATATATATATATATATATATATATATTTTTTTTTTTTTTAGGAGATGAACAAAGGATGCAGGAAATGCAAGTAGCATTAGGACTTTGAATAAATAGTTCCAATTTAGGGAATCAAAGGCTTTTTTCTATATTAGAACATTTTTTTCTAGATTTAATTGATCGATATGTATGTTTTGGAAATGTTCCATATAGTGATTTCTATAGGCATTAAGAATGTCACCTATATCCAAGACATTTTTCCCTTTCTTTTCATGGAAGATCTTTTCATGGAAGATACTTTTAATGGGGTCTATATTAGAACACCGAACTTTCAAAATTTCGAGTGCTCTAATATCAAACCCTATTAATCAAAAATTTAAAATATCGAACATACAGAACAGCAATTTTTTTCCTAGAAAAAACATTTGCTGTTCAGAAACACATACACACAACACAAGCACACCAAACAAACAGCAATCCACACACATACACCTAAACTCTTACACCTAACCCTACACTAAACTATACATACACCACTAACTATCCACTTACCTTAACCCAAACCCTAACCCTAAGGTCCGTGACTATCTCACAGTCACCTCACCCATGTCCTAACTCTAACTCACCTACCCGCCCTAACCCTCATGTCCACACAATCCCCACTTACCTGAACCCAACTTGTAAATTTCCACCACAGCGCTGAAAATACCAAAGCAACAGAAACGGACAACCAAATTATTTCCCTAGGAAAAAATTTGGTTTTCTATTTCTTTGATATTTTCAGCATTCGCTGAAAATGGGTCGATATTAGAACACTTGAAATTTTGAAAGTTCGTTGTTCTAATATAGACCCTTTTAATGTTATTAGCTTTTGATTGTATTTTGATTCTTGTGGATAAATTATCTAGATATTTGGGAGAAGTGGCCAAGGTATTAATTTTTAGTTTTTCTAAAGCTAAACTAGTTTTATGTGTTAAAATTTAATTGTATTTATTGTTTAATACTTCTACATTATTTAATCTCCAAATTATTTTAATTTTCTTTCAGCTTTTACTGACAAAAGTTTGGATTGTAGATCTAATAATTCAGAATCCCATTATTTTTTTATACCAAGCTAGGATTTTACCATATATATAAGCTTCTAATGAGTCCCATATCATTATTTTGTTTATCTCTGTGGTGTAAGTAATGTCTAAGAAGAACTGTAATTCAGATAATAACCAGGATTTGAACTCTTTAATTATAGTTATATATGCTGGAATTCTGGAGTTAAAGATTTATGGTTTGTACCCATTTTTGAAGTTTTAGTATCAATGAATTGTGGTCTGAAAAGGGGCAGGGAGTGATTGAGAAATTAATGATTTTAGGGTGTAAGCCATGGAAATGAAATCAAAGTGTTTTTTAACAGTTCCTGTTCTAATGCCTGGGAACCAGTATAGATTGGCTAGGGTCCATATTCTGTTATTATATTTAACTATTACTAATGCCATAAGGCCTTCTTTATCTTCACACTTATAAATGATTTCTGGATTAATCACATTTGTTTTTGATAAAATTGTTACCCCTTTTGTTTTTGTCTTATAAGTGGATTGCACCAATATCATATATTCATTAGAATTCCATTTGTAATTGTCATTTGTTTTGAAATGAGTTTCTTGAAGGAAGACAATTTGTGCTTTGTTCAATTTTAAATATTTCAGTAGATTTAATTTTTTGCTAGAATTGTTTAAGCCATTGGTATTTAAAGATAATAAAGTTAAATCCATCTTAAGTTATTTAGACTATGTGTTTTTTGTTTTATTGTGACTATTAAACATTTTCCTCTTATAACTATAAAGTATATGTTTGAGCTTTTAAAAGAAATTATCAGTTTTATACTTTGAGTGTTTACCAATAAAGTAATGTTTTGGTCAGGCATACTAAAAATGTTTTTGTGAAATATCAAATTTAAATGAATAAATGTTAACAAAACTAAGATCCGCACTAGCCATGGAATGAAAATAATTCCTAATCTGATGGATAAACCTAAGCCCATCAGATTATCACTCATACCTTGACAATTCAGAACATCTGAGCACCATAAATTCAATTATCATATGGAGAATATTTGTAATAGGAATAAGCAATATTTATATTATTTTGAACATATATAATACTATTGTAGATTAGACAGAATTCTAATACAATATAAATGTCACTTATTGTACAAACATTTAATATTTACATGAAAGATTGATGACAAGCAATTCAATCATAGCAAAGTAGGATGTATCATATACAAAACCTCAGTAAAAGATTATAGCACACAGTTATTTGACATATTCACCCTTATTGATGAAGTCTTTCAAAACGTATTACTTATTACAAATAGATGGTAATAATATGTATACCTAATGTTTATAATACAATGTATTTTACTGGATATATCAGAAGTTATATTTCATTGTTTGCCAGCATTTAAATAATCACTTTGTTTGTTGCAAACTTACTTAAAGCATCAAGTTGTTTTATGTGAACATTGATGAAAGTTAGTGCATTTTAATTTTCAGTCCATCCCTCTTCAACCCCCCCCCCCATTTCCTACACATAAGGATTTTCATATCTGTCATTTCTTATTATAAAATGAGTGAAATTATAGGTTAAAAACAACAAATTCACTTATTGTGATTAATGATTACAAGTTCCCTTTCCATATTCATAAATTGCCATTTTATGGCATATACTGAAAGTTTTTAGATTTAAATGGCAACATTCTATTTTTTATAATCAGCAAAGGTTAGACTGAGTGATTATTGTCAATTTAATACTATTTGTTCAGAATGTGATTGTTACATTCTGTGACATTCCTAGTTCAGGCTTCTATTGTTTCCCTTGAACAACTTTGTTAGTTTGATGTCATGTATAAAACATTAGTTATCTTGGTAACAGCTTAAGTATTATGTTGGTCAAGATGGGTTACAAAACCACAATTTGAAGTTAAAACAATTATATGACTTTTTATGCACATTTACTTATATGAGAAAATCATCATGCTTCCCCTTGATGTTTAATATAGTCTACGTCATTTATGACAAGTTAAAACAGAAGTGTTATTATACACAAGCCTATGTTATTAAACTGTCTATTGTCAATTAAATACTATTTGTTCAGAATATGATCGTTACATTCTGTGACATTTCAAGTTCAGGCTTCTATTGTTTCTCTTGAACAACTTTGTCAGTTTTATGTCATATATAAACATTAGTTACCTTGGTAACCGCTTAAGTATTATATATGGTCAAGATGGGTTACAAAAACTACAATTCAAGTTAAAGGAATTACATGACTTGTTATGCATATTTACTTATATAAGAAAATCATCATGCTTCCCCTTGATGTTCAATGTAGTGTATGTCATTTATGACAAGTTAAGACAGTAGTGTTATTATACACATTCCCATGTTATTAAATCCTGTCTTTAATATCTAAATTCAGCAGACTGCTTCATCTTATATGACGATTATATACTTTATGTCTAGATTTACTAAAATCATACATTGCATAACTACTGTGTGTGTGTTTTTTGTTTTTTGTTTTTTTTGGCTGTTGCTTAGTTATTTAAGAGACCACACTCTGTAAGGGTTATTCTTATTATTAGCTCCTTCCAAGCATGTTTATACAGTCCATAGACTTTAAATTATGAGACCCTTCTAGTTTCTTTTTTGTTATATTTCCATCCTTACATACACACATATCAGTACTTCAAGCATGGGCGACAATACCCATCCAGTTTTGCCAGAATACCATTCACTAGTTCATGTGGTGTGTTCCCAGGCTGTTCTTAAAATATCCAAACTAATATTTGTCCTGTTCCATTTTACTAGCCTGTTCCATGCAGTGGCCACTCTGCCACTGAACCACTCAACACACCTTCCATTCCCACAGATATTTCCACGAAGGAAATCTGATGTCTCTCTAGCACTTCCCAGCAACCTGAAACACCCCTAAAATCAGCTATCCCCATATGCCCAACAAGTCCGAGCAAGCTTACCTCCCAGACCACTGCAAAGGGTTCTGCACAAGACCAAATGCTCTTAATCTTTCACAATAACTCCAACTTCCACTCTTATGTAAGTCCTTAATGTGTTTGGAGCAAAATATATTTTAAATATAAAATTGCTCTTATTATTTTTTTATTTTATTTATTTATCAAGAATCAACTTAATGAGCTAAACAGTGTTGGGAGACCATCGATATGTGTACATGTAAACAAAAAATAGCCAAGGCTAAAAGGTACAAAAAAGAATTTAATGTGACAGAAAGCGCTTTCGTGGGTACACATACACCTACTTCTTCAGACTATTCAACAAAACTAATACACCACATTTAAATAGCTAACAAAATAAGCGCATGATGGTCAGATGTTTAAAAAGGTCCAATTGGACTTACAAAACAATCAAACAACATGTAATTAAAATACAGTTTATAAAATGTTTAAATACAGATATAGTATAAAATCTGAAATTACCAAGAAACTATATGTCCCTAAACTAAATTAGTTTATAAAAAATGCACATTCTAAAGGTAAAAATAACATTATAAAGATAAACATGCTATCTCATCAAATGTCTTAGTTTTAGAATGCAAGCTATTGAGCATGTATCATTTAGCCCTGGGTATTTGAAGGAATCTAGTCTGAGCTGCCAATATAATTCTTACTGCTCTAGCCATAAAGAAAATGGTCCTCCCCTAATATGAGAACAGATCTGGTCAATAATCCTAAAGGAGAATGAATGGCCATGGTTATTGAGTATATGTTTATCTAAGGCATTCTCAGCTTTCCTGTTCCTAATAGCATATTGATGTTCATATATATGTTCCTTAAGCTTCCTATCCATCTTACCTATATAGAAACCTAAGCAGGAATTACACTTAGCTAAGTACACGCACCCCTTACAATTGCAGTTATACCTCCCCTTGCAAACAATATTTGTATTATTAACTTGGCACAAGGAACCAGTATCTATGAATCTGCAAAAATTGCAAGATTCACATTTAAACATACCCTTAGTCTTCTGAGTTTGTAACATGTTGTTACCTAAGAGGTACTTCAAATTGCTGCCCCTCCTAAATACAATATTGGGAATGAGGAGCAATCTTTTCCACACATTCTCATCCGCAATAATAAAATTCCAATTTCTCTCTAAAATGTTCTTAATATAATACGCATCACTACTAAAAGTAGTGATGAATGAGAGAGAAAAGTCAGGGCTATGGTTAACTTGGTCAGTCCTATCCTCCATAAACACACCCAAAGAGGGGTTACTACTTTAATTGTTAAAATATAATCCCTCATCTATTTCAGAGCCATTCAAGATAGCTTTAAAGTGTCCAGCACTCCTTTTAGAGGTAACCTCATGCATCAATTTATCTAGAAAGTAATCTGAGTAACCTCGGTTCATAAATAGGGTACGTAAAAAATTACATTCCTCCTTAAAATCTACCAAGTTTGAAACAATTCTGGCTGTGCTGACTAGCTGGCCTTTCACCACAGATTTTTTATAATGCATAGGGTGTGAGCTGGTAAAATGGAGGAAAGAATTTGAGTACGTGTCCTTCCTGTGGATGGTGGCCACATACTTCTGTCTGACCCTGTCTTTCTGTAAGTAGACATCCAGGTATGCAATTTTCTCTATATGAAAGTTACTGGTAAATCTTAAAAAATCAGTTGTAGTATTAATGTACACCAGAAGTACGTTAAATATGTCAGCGCCTCCCTCAAAAATTAGGAATATATCATCCAGATATTGGGTGTAATAAATTAAATAGTTTGAATATAGTCTATGTTCCAAAACAAATTTTCTCTCCTAAAAACACATGACCAGATTTGAGAAGCTAGCCCCACATGGTGACCCCATGGCTACCCCTTTCCTTTGAATATAAAAGGAGTCATTGAACATGAATGAGCTATTCTTAAGAATAATGTCGAAAAATTCCTGGACCAGTTGGAGCTCATCATGGTCAATGCCCTTTATCAAGTAACACCTCAGTTACCCACTCAGTACCAAGTTCCTGTGGTATTACGGCATAAAGGTCTTTAACATCTATTGTGGCAAAGTTATAAGACTCATTATACCTCAGGCCATTAATTATTTCCAAAAAGGTCCCGGAAATCCTTATAAATTTAGGTCTCAGTACTAACATACTTTTTCAGAATGTAATCCACATATTTAGCCATGGGGTACATTATACTATTTTGGCCATTAACTATAGGCTGAAAAGGGGGGTTGCTAAGGTCTTCATGAATTTTTGGGAAGCCAAAAATGACTGGGTTGTGGCGGACTAATATTGTTAGCTAATTCAAAATATCAATGGAAATTCTTGTTTCTATGAACAGGTCATTTAAATACATCCTAATATACATATACACTGTATTGATCTCATCAATGTAAGCTGCTTCATAATTGTCAGTATCCAACATTTCTTGCATACATGACTTATAATGTATTTCATTCATTATGACCACGCCCCCACCTTTATCTGGTTTAATCACTTTAAACCCACTATTCTTCAGTTCATAAATCAATTCCCAGTCATTCCTACTCAAGTTATTAACTCTAGGGTTATCACTGAACAGATGCATATTCCTGATGTCATGCTCACATAATTGTTCAAATACTGTTAATGTAGGTAACGTATTTGGGTTAAAAGTACTGGCAATTCTAAAACAATCAGCTAGAGTTAGAATCACAACACTATATAGCATTTGACATAAAAAATAACTTCAAATTTAGCTTCCTTATAAACAATTTTAAGTCTATAAGTGTCGATGAAATATCAGCAGGTTTACTGGGCACAAAAGTGTGTCCTTTGGCCAAAACATCGACTAATAAACAGTTAACATTAAAGTCTAAATAATTATAAACATTGAAATGGACTTTGAGCTGGTAGCAATTCTAAGATAATAGTTATGTGTATTCTCAGTCACATTGTTGTTAGCTTGCAAAATAGGATTGAAATTGCTCTCCCTGTAGCTGCTAGCATTATCAGTATGAAAAGGTAGCTCAGATGCAATCTCCCAGTTCTGCTGGCAATTCCAATTGCCCTTCCTCCTGTTGTTCATGAGACTGGTATGATTCTGCTGGCCTCTGTTGTTCCACTGCTGAAAATGTTGTCCCCGCTGGTTCTTTTGTGCATTATTGTTAGGAACTGAGCTACTTCCCACGTTAAGGTTTAAATTATTTGCATTAAAGTTAGTATTATTCACATTCCTGCTGTTTAACCTCTCACTTCATCGAGGAGCTAAATCAGCTTGGTCTCCTGCAGGTTCCTGAGCTGCAAAAGCAGTTGTTGGTCTATTGCCATTGATATTACCTTGGTTGGAACCAGCTGCTGCTTCTTCCTGGTTGAAACCAAGTGGTTGCTGAGAGATGGGGGTTTTGGGATATGTCTCATTGGCATATTTCAATTCATCTCTCCTTAGTTTTTTAATTTTAATGCTTTTTGCTTTGGCAATGCAGGCATCAATACTAGAAAAAATTCTATTACAATCATATTTATATCTGTTATAATCAGAGTCAGCCATTACCAGTGAATTCAGGGCATCAATTTATTTTCTCAACCCTCTATTCATATAGAATAATGCTCAATGAAGCAGTTCAGAAGCTCAATGCCCTGTTTGTTAAACAAGTTTATTAAATCCTTATGGAATGGAGTGCCTGCTACTAAACCTGTAGGATATCGCCAGCTTCTTAAACCTTTAGGTACTATGTCCCGTTTAGTACACTTCTGGAAATATAGTACATCTAGCTGTAACCTTTTCAGTTTCATGGATTTAGCATCCAACAGGTTTAAGTTATCAGAGATACTAGATACTACAAGTGTTTCACTTGAATTTAGTTCCTGTGTGGTATTAAAATTCAAAGGTGGTTTTAGCCAGTTATTAATATTTAAGTCTTTCAAAAGAATGTCTCTATAAGATGACCGTTCATGCACTGTATTACCTCCATAGTCATCACCTGATGTCATTGGTCTTTCAGGGTTCACGTTGGAATTCTCCTCTCCGTGGACTAGACTCAAATTATTCATCGTTGATGAAGGAGGGTGTCCGGTAGATGCATTTTCAGTGGGAGAATGATGCAGACCTCCCACACCTGTAGAAGACGTTGTAATGTTCTTCCCTATAGTGGTTGCTAAATCATCCACCTTTTTGGCCAAATTGTCAAGCAAACAAGTCAGTCTCATAATTTGCTGGCTAGTATCCATACTAGCTGAATCATCAGGAAATAGTGAAGGAGTACCAAAAGCTAAGCCAGTGGCCATGACAAAAATCCAACTGCTACTACAAAACAAATTGTAGAACTACTATAAAACAAAAAATAGCCAAGGCTAAAAGGTACAAAAAGAATTTAATGTGACAGTAAGTTCTTTCATGGCCACACATACACCCACTTCTTCAGACTGTTCAACAAAACTAATACACCACATTTAAATAGCTAACAAAATAAGCACATGGTGGTCAGATGTTTGTTTTATAGTAGCTCTGCAGTTTGTTTTGTAGTAGCAATATGTGCACATGTGGTTTAAAACAGCCCTTTTATTACATATTTTTTTAAACCAAAAACATTGCCGAGAATCATCTAGGAGGCTCCTTGGAGCCATTAAGCATTATTGTCACTCTGTCTCGATTACCATAGCAACCTGGAAGCATCTGTTTCTGTTAGTGTGTCTGTGTACTGCATACCAGAGGCTTGCGATGCACCTGAAGCAAAACTTCACTTCACTGCAACTTCAAGCCTAAATTCCCTCCCTTTCAGTGAGGCAGCAGCCAGGAAAAGAACGGAGAGCAAACAGATCAAAAAAAGAAAAAAAATCTCCCAACGAGCCGCCATAACAAGAGACAACACATTCTTCCAGCCTTCCCACCTCTCACTCAGCATATGTATAAACAAACTATTCTCTGCCAAAATATCCCAAATCACAACTCCATCCACCCCCTTCCACTGGATCCAGACTAAAACACCAAATGTCTCTTCCTAATACACAAGCATCAGTAAATCTCAATCACAAGCCACAACCCACAGCTTCCTGAAGATGAAAACAGCAATATACAACAGCTACCAGACAAAGCTGCATCCACACACATGTCAGGCTTAATCAAACAGCACTCGAAGCTATGATACCTGCCATAATTGATATTAACTATGTTTAGATAGAATAATGACATTTGTACTAGCTGCCAGACATGGCTGCATCCATGCACACAATATCAGGATTGATCAAACAGCACTTGAAGCTATGATACCTGCCATAATTGATATTAACTATGTTTATACAGAATAATAATGACAACTGTAGTAGCTGCCAGACACAGTTGCATCCACGCACACCATATCAGGATTGATCAGACAGCACTCATAGCTGTGATACCTGCCATGATTGATATTAACTATATTTAGACAGAATAATGATGACATTTGTACTAAGAGCTTGCTACTATTATTCAGCCAGGATATACATGACATTTCTAAATCATACTTTAACTGAAGAAGGCATTAGTCTCCATGACAGCATTTTTTTTCAAAACACTCTACTGTTACTGCTATTATATATTATGTTAATTTGTTACATTTGAGTCTTAACTTTGATGAATGATACCTTGTTGAATTAGTTAATTAATTACTTAAAGTATTATAAGTAAAAACAATGAAAAATTAACAAGATAAGTATTCATTGAGTTCAAGTAGGGGAACAGAAACTTTCTATGTTTATATTATATGTTGCTTTGTTTAGCTTATATATAATGTATATAGTAACTCATCTTGACCTACCTTTGTTTGTGAAGAATTAATGGACTCTTTGAACATTCTGAATAAATTGTTACTGTTTCTCAGTTGTTTACGAAGCCCTCTTTTTTTATATAAAAACAGATGACAAGTGATGTACTATATTAGTTGATACTTTGAGAGATGTAGTTGTGAGAGCTATTTTTTGGGGACAGCTATCTTGGAATCAGTTTTTTGTTTCTTCTTTCTAGCATCAGTCCAAAGATTTGTTTCTTTTATTCTTTTAAGAGTAGGGGCCATCCATTCCATTTCTTCTGGGATAGACACTATGTTGTTATTTTTGATTAATATAGTAGGTTCTTCTAAGTCATTAAAGGTTCTCATCTCATTGGCAAAAAGTATTTTTATCTTGGCTGGAAAGGCCAGCTGTGATTTAATGTTGTTTTGTTTCAACAGTTTTATTATTGGTCAGACATTTTCCTTTATTCTAGTGTTCTGGAAGAATAATCATTGTCAAATCTTAGGCTTTGATTGTATTTTAAGGGTGATTTTCTCCAAGCAGATTTTAATATTAGTTCCTTGTCCAGAAATGAAAGAAATTTTATAACTATGGATCTAGGTGGAATATTTTTTGAGTTAAAAGCAGGTTTCCTCAGTGGTCTATGCACCCTTTCATTTCCAAATGAAAGTCCCACTTTCAAGTCTAAAAATTCAAGAATCCAGGTTGTTAAGAATGAAATAATGTCTTCTCCTTCAGTGTTTTCAGGTAGACCAAAGATCCTTATGTTGTTTCTCCTTTCCCTGTTTTCTAAGTCATCTATTTTGTTATGCAGCCATGTATTCTGTTTAAGCAGAAATTCTTTTTGGAATTCTTTCTCTTTGCGTCTCCCTTCAATGTTATTTAGAGAAGTCTCTATATTTGTTATTTTTGTATGGTGTTGCTGTAATAGTTCCTTAAGAGTATCAGTTTGTTTTTGAGAATTTAATTTGAGGTTTTCTAAGTCATTTTTAAAGCCATCCATCTTCAAAGATAGTTCCTGTAAGGTAGATATCATCAATTGCAGTTCTTTTTTCAAAGCAGCATCTGGATAATAATTCCTTGAGTTGTTCATATTCAGTGACTCAATATATCTTCAAGTTACATGACAGGAAAATTTATGTACATCTCCACCAAAATTGATATTTATGTAGTTTAGTAGTTTATTTATAGATTTCTGACATTTTAAACTTGAAAATAATAACATTTTCCTATATTATTATACTAGTTTATGGAGCTCTCAAAATTCACTGCTCTCAGCTGGCCATCTAGGCTCTGCCTCCCAAGTATACTTCTTTTTTATGTAAATTGAGACACCTCCACCTTTTGTCCATGCCTGTGCAGTATCTGGCATAATACATGTGGGAGGAATTTTAACCCTGCACTGCTGGAGTGCTCTCCTCAGTTCTGAACCATGTGTCAGTAATTGCACAAATGTCTGCATTTTCCAGTGAGGACAGCTTGAAGAGATTGGACCTTCTTGTTTAGACTCCTGGCATTGATGAGTAACACCTTTATATTTTCATTTGGTTTCCTATATATTGGAAAGTTTATCAGATTGTCATTGTCTAAGAAAAGGAACTATGGGTAGAACAATGTTTTAGCCAACATTTGAAAGCCTAAAGAGGAAAAGTGTAGACCATCCCTGGCAAAGTAGTGTGATCTGTTGACCATATCTTCCCATGCTGACAAATATTGTACCCACTTAGACTGACACCAAAAACTAAGGCAGTTATTTAAGTCAATATGATTCTGTTCATATTGTGGCATCATTCTTGGAGAAGGTAGAATGCTGCTCAATGGTAGGTTCATACCAACCTGGGACATAGTCTTAAATCTTCTTCAGGTCTTCATATAGTACAGAGAGGTGAGTGTCTGGTTGTTTACAGCCACATGGACTGTGACTGAGTCATACAGATATTTGACCTGAGTGCATGTATGATCTGGTGGATCCTAGCCCCTGATAGCCAAATGACTGTAACATTCTCCTTACTCAGCCTGGTGACTGGGATACATGTCTGTCTCCCAAGGAGTCTCCTTTGATCAAAATATTGGGTTGTTTGGTGACTTTTTCTAATGGGCCTAGAAACGGAGGTTCCATGAGGCATGAGTGCATGTGTTGTGATGGGTGTTGTTTTGCTAGAATTCTTTTAGGGTTTCTGAGGATATTTGCTGTAGGTGCAGTGCCTTGGAGGTTTTTGGGGTATAGGAACTTTGCATTTAAGAGCCTCAGCATATGTGTATGTATGTGTCTGGTCATTGCTGTATGTCATCAGTAGTGTGTGCATTACTGAAGACCTGATTGGTGTAATGAGTACTTGTATGTGGCAGCTTTACCACCAGTGATATTGTGTAAATAAATCTCTCACATACCTTATCAGTTTGTTTAGGAACTACTTTGATGTCAGTAAATATGAGAAAACTTCTGCATTGCCTCAGGAGAAATCCCATACATTTCAGACCAAAGATGGAGCATGTTAAGATGCAAAAGAGGACATCTTCATGAGATGGATAGGACTGTCTTCATTTCAGTTATATGAGCTGCAAAGTGGATTCACGTACTACGGAGAGTCTACTCAAGGAAATGTAACAATTACCAGTCATGGAGACTGTCATAATTTAAAGAACATTTCTGTTTGTGATTTTATTCTAATTTGTAATTTTTGGATATTTTATTTACAGGACTGTTGTGAATGTCATATTAGTCCAGTTTATGATTTTCTTGATCTTTGTGATATTCCTTATATGAAGTTGTATTACTTAGAAAGTGAATATTTCTGACAGTGAATCCTACAAATAGCGACTGTAAAGTTTCTATGTTTGGAAGGCATATTAAATATGCAAAGAAGATGGAAAAATAAACTACTTGCTATGACAGCAAAAGTCTGATAATTACAGATAGTATATATAAGTCTATATGTAGTCATCACTCAAATATTATGCACTGTCATGGGATCTGTTATATGAACCTAGAATGTAAATTGTATTTCTCTTGACAACCCCTGCAGAATACAATATAGTATTACATTGTGTAATCAATACCATCTGCATTTTCCAGCTTAAGAAGGATGCTATGAATACAAAGAGAATATCACATGGTTCTTCTTACTTCACAACTTGCTGTCATGTTAGTAAATGGTCTAGATGTATCCAGAGTGACTCCTGTGTGTCCTTGCTGTGACATCTGTTTAACAGGACAATGGTATAATGGAAGAAAGTGCACATTGCACATATACCCCGGGATTCATGAAGCTCAGCGCAAGGCCGGCGTTAGGCTTGCGCCGACCATGTGGCATGAAGATGGCGCAGTAGCACCAAATGCATATTAATGAAGGCATGCTGCCGCCACAGCCAAGTGCATAGGAAAGGAGCCTGAGTGCATAGGGATGTCCATATTTCACATACCAAATGTGACAGGAAATAGAATAAGCATGTAAACAAAACAGAAGGAGCATATAAACTGCTACAACAATAAGGCAACATGTAGGCTGAAAGGAACAGTATTATCCGTAGCGTTGACTGTGGGTACGTGTTGTCCAGTACATTCGGATATGTGCCTGGAATATATCCCATCCTGGACATAGGAAAAGATGGCATCCTACCAATGATTAGAACAGTCGGCCAAAATCCACATATCAGCGGTCCAAGCCGAACTTGTCAGGATGTGTCACAGGTGAACAGGTATTACCCGGGTATACCAACCATGTCATGAAAGTTAAGTAAGGGCGTGTATCTATATGTGTGAGGTATAGCATGTAGAAAGTCAAACATGGCAGGGTAGTCCACACAACCATACAGGTACCTGACATATGTAGGGTATGCAATATGTTACCTTGACCGTGTCATGGGCCATCAACCAAAGCAGTGATGGATGGAGTGTCAGGAATATGTGTGTGGGGGGGGATGGGTAATGGTATAATCCTCCAAGGCGACACTGTGTCGTATGCAGAATAGGTGAACCGGAGGTGTATGAG
>NC_056731.1:411867675-411950175 GCF_019279795.1 Protopterus annectens | reverse complement strand
GCCATGCATAGTACAGAAATATACATATCGGCACAAATCAAAGCGTAGTCTAGCAGCAATAAAGTTGCTTATGCTACTACATATGACATATCGACGTATCAGGTATACAAGACCTGTAACAAGCAACCAGTACAGACACGTACAACATGAGAATGTCCCCTAATCAGGACAATTGCAATGGCTAGAGTATTGTCCATACCTCTCAACTCTCCCTGCATTTCAGGTACGTCCCTGAGTTTGACTGAAAGTTTAACTCTGTCCCTCTTAATCCCTCCTAAAATTAGTGACTGTTGAAGGAAAGGTGGTGAATCACACTTACTGATTAATGACAATAAGTAAGAGTTATAAACTACTTTTACTTCAAAATATGTGTATTGAGTCATATGCTCTGATTCTGTCAATGTTTCAAGTTAATAGCACTACTTTTGTAAAAGTGTCCCTGATGTTTTCTTGACCTGTCCCTGATTCTGAAGAAATGTGTTCCCAATTGGTGGAGAGGTCTGGTATTGTCACATGAGATATGCCTAATGAGGGACTGTCCCATGCAAAGAGGGAAAGGTGTCACTCCTACACTCTCCCATCGTGCAATCTGAAAGGTGGACAACGTGCAGTAGGTATGAGCTAGCATGACTCGGTGGACAGCTGCGTTAACAAACTCAAGTCACATGTCAGCATTGCAGAGTATCGGTTCCCATGTATCAGGCAGATGGGAGCAGATCGTATGAGGAACACACATATAATATGATTACATCACTGGACAGACCGCCGAGTCCGTACAGTCGAACGCCTGCCGTCACAAAATGGTTACACATACCCGATACTGTAGACATGTAGTCCAATGTAATATGCATCACAAGGGATCGCACACACCCAGTGTGACTGACAAATGTAAGCGGAAATGTCGGTGAGCGAGCGGCTGTAAGCGTGTTTGTCTACCGTATGCCAGTAGTGCACTGTCAAAGAAATGTGGAGTCTAAACGTGTATAAGGTGCTGTGACCAGAGGTCAACAGTGCTTAACACTGTGCAAACCCATGCACAACTGCTCCCACTTGCTGGAATGTGCCTTACCCAGTCCGTATCCAAAGGCATCGGTCTGTCCGCAAACAAAGAACCACCCTATTCACGTGTTGGTAGCAGTAACCTGCACACATAGCTCATGTGAATTAACAATAGACCATGGCATACGAACAGACAATAGACCACACACACACCATACAGTGCAGTCATCCAACAGTATAGCAATGTACTGGCAGATATATCCAGACCACTGGTGTATGCATGCCTGGCCTTCCTGTGTTTCAGTGTGTGAGCATGCCCAGTATGACTGTTACACATGTTGTCAACCGACATTACCGTCATACCATCATGTGTGTGAGCATGCCAAGTAAGGTCAACTGTATTGCATGTGTCACATGGCTAGATAGTTAGTACTGTGTTGCTGACCCCTCCGTTCTACACAGACAGGTGTCATGCTGTGTCTGCAGGGTAGCTAATGGTCATGTGGCATTGACAGTTGCTACATGTCTGCATAGCATGGGGGAACATCCAACCACAACCACAGTCCTACACAGCACCGTGGGTGGCGCACTTGACTCTCACATGTGTAGGTTTGATGGGGGGCACAGCCAACAGTTGTACACATCTGCCGCTACTGTACTGGTATGCCGGGTACTCCATGTCAGTGTGTGGACCTACCGAAATTGCCATTTGGAGGGATACCAGTGTACATCAGTTCCCAGCTTTAAATACCAGCACAGTGGTGTTGGATGTCCTAGCTTACACAACCTACATCAAACTGCCTCGCCTGCTGTAGTCTGTGTGTGTCTTAGGGGGTTGGGGTCATGCATATCCATAGGCCATTGTATATAATTTGTCTGTATTGATCCACATCTGTCCAGCTGCATGGAATGTGTGTGGGCTGTACAGACACACATGATGGTCAGCCCATAATCTGCAGTGGGTTAGGACACCCTGTGTACTTCAGGCTACCATTGTGACCCCTGTATGTGCTACAGAGGTCATGGTGCCACTATGGATGTGTACTGTCTGCTGCCCTAACATTTGGCCACCACAGTCACTTGTATGCTCACATACATACCATAGCAATGGGTAAATACACATTCTAATACAACTGCCACTTGTTAGGTCAATAGACATACCCTGGGTGTGTTCTGGACTTGAGGACGGTGCTGGAGGGCTGCCTATGTCAGATGCATACAGTGCACCTCCTATACATGGCCGAGCACAGGTAGTGTCATGTTTGACATCCATTGTACTGTGTGCGGGTCAGAGAGGGGAAATCTGTGGGTACCTACTGTGTCAGTGCATATGCCTTGTGTTGCCTCTTTGCCAAGGGCAGGTCATACTGTGCACGGGCTTTCGCTGACTGTGCCCTGCTCAGGTAGTTTCTTCACCAAGTCACACTGTGCCTGTACAGGCCTTGGCAGTGGTGTTGGGCTGTGTGGCCCTGCCCCATGCTGTTCCTGCTGCAACTGTTACTGCACAATAAAATTGTGTAGCATAGCAAATACCATAACAACTTGTATGCATGTAGCTTGTGAATACTGCAGAGCTCCAACGGATGTGTCCGGATACCAGAACTGTGAACTGAGCATCCCAAACACATGCACAAGTATATGTCTTGCCTGTGCATCCGCCTCAGTATGGTGTGAGTGTTCATGTGTGTGTGCATTGCTGATGGGTGTCATCAGCCATGACACCAGTGTTTACCCAGCATCCCCCACTAGGAGACTGTAGGGGATGTCCATATTGGCATTGGTGTGCTACAGCTGTGTCAGAAGCCATATATCAGAATTATCATAGCTTCCAGGGCAGACAGCACACACATGCAATCTCATGCCCTGGCCATCGCATATGGCCTAGCTGTTGGAGGGTATGCCCCTGCAGTGACTGTAGGCCCTACCCCACTCACCGCGTGGTGCTACGATGTGTATGTGTGTGCAGGCTATAGCACCCAGTACCCCAGGGTAGTCATCCATGTGGTTGAACAGATTCATATTGCTGGTCTACTAATCACGTGTGTTGAGGACATGTACGTGCTCACTAGCATGTGTTGACATGGGGTCTGTGAACTGGCACAATACTCTGGATGCAGATGCCTGTGAGATACCCATGATATCCCCAGTTGTGCTGTGTGAGGTACCTGTGGCTAGTACACCTAGGCCAACACATACCGTAGCATCCACTGTGATGTGTTTCCCTCTGTCTGTTTGATGTGTCAGGTGTGGCAGGCACAGGTCAACAAGCTGCTGTAGGAGGACTCTGTCCACCCCATAGTGCTCCACCATCCCCAGCCCATGTAGCCCCTGGTAAGTCACCCTGGGTCTATAAAGTCTTATGTCACCCCAGTAAGGGTTGTTTGGCAGCATACACATCCTCACTGCCCCAGCCACCTGCACATGTTGGTATATGTTGCCTGCTGCAGCCCATCTCATTTGGTTGGACTGTGTCGTGAAATGTCCCTGCAGGTATACACCAGTGGTGTATAATGCGGACGAAACCTGTGTGTATGCTGCTTGCTCGCATTACTGTACTGTTCAGGTGCGGGTTGGCCATGTCATCTGCTGATTGTGCTGATCAACACCTGTTTGTGCAGCCTTACACCCTGACTACCCCACCACTGCTGTCATCCCTCCCAATGTCACCAGGCAGGTATAGACACACCCCTAGCTTAGGTGTGCTAAGGCAGGAGCACTCCCGAGGCTTACAGTATGCCTGACCCCCCTCCCATGCTGTCAACTATATTCGAGACCTGCACCCGGCTGACTACACACATACACTCCAGGGACCAGCATCACACCCTGGTGATAAATGGGATACACTATTGTCAACCTCATCTGCATAGTATAGTCTTCTAATGAACAGTTATATGACCCATACCGAACCTCCAAATTAATAACCACTGCTCAGTGTCGCTCAGATCCGTACACAACTGGCAACAGGTGCCTTACTATTACCATATTCGATGTCCCGTGGTCTTCCCAGCAACAAAATAACCGGTGTCTACAGGACTACAACCCGTGACCCTGCATACTACAGACGATGTGCATTACCACCACGCCATGGCAGATATACATAGATCCCAGGTTATCACGTACAGATCATCCGGCACAAACATTCAATAGTGCTGATGTCCCCAGACACATATGTTCACATCTATGTCCACCTCTATATCTACATATATCATATATATTATTTGAATACATATATACATGGACACATATATATATATATATATATATATATATATATATATATATATATATATATATATAGATATAGATATATAGATACATAATACACACATATAGATGTACACACATATGTAGATATGGAATTTATATCACAACAGCGGACCACATGACAGCAATGCATTAGACAGGAATGAAAAGGAAACTGCATGTGCCACCTGCATCATGTAGTGTTTTTACTATCAAGGCACGTGTGTTTTGTTGCATCACACGGGTCAGACCGTATCAAAGGTAAGAGTAGGGCTGCTGACAGTTACTCACCAGACCTATTGGCGAATGTATGCGTTGACAACCCAGTGTCAAGGCAGAATATGTGGGCTGTGGACACTATATAGGTCAGCAACAGAACACACTGAACACATCCTGCAGCTAACCACCCACAGATACCAACACATACGGTATAACTGCCAAACACACACACCTGCCATGCCTTGGAATTGAGCACCTATCTGTCTAGTCTACCACACTACAGCATTATGCAGTAACAGAATGCGCTACCGAGTTCCAGCATCACCGCACTCCCACAGACATACATCTAGGTGGATGACATCATCCGCAAAGGCAAAGACGCCGATAGGGAATGTATGGGGAGTGAGCCGTCTAAAAGCATCATTCTGTCCCCAGGCAGCTGGAAACACACACAGACTTGGCAGGGCTGGGAGTCGAACATACACCTAACTACCTTATCATACTACAGCATTACGCAGTTACAGAATATGCTATCGAGATTAGTGGAACACAGCACTCCCAGAGGCATACTTCTAGGTGGATGACTTCTTCTGCAAAGGCAAAGACGCTGATAGGGAATGTATGGTGAGTAAGCCATCTAAAAGCATCACTCTGTCCCCAGGCAGCTGGAAACACACACACACACACACACACACACACACACACTTGGCAGGGCTAGGAGTAGAACATACACCTAACTACCTTATCACACTACAGAATTATGCAGTTACAGAACACGCTACCAAGATTACTGGAATGCAGCACTCCCAGAGGCATACTTCTAGGTGGATGACATCATCTGCAAAGGCAAAGATGCCGATAGGGAATGTATGGTGAGTGAGCCATCTAAAAGCATCACTCTGTCCGCAGGCAGCTGGAAACACACACACTTGGCAGGGCTGGGAGTCGAACATACACCTAACTACCTTATCACACTACAGCATTACACAGTTACAGAATGCGCTATCGAGATTACTGGAACACAGCACTCCCAGAGGCATACTTCTAGATGGATGACATCATCCGCAAAGGCAAACACGCTGATAGGGAATGTATGGGGAGTGAGCCGTCTAAAAGAATTACTCTGTCCCCAGGCAGCTGGAAACACACACACTTGGCAGGGCTGGAAGTCAAACATACACCTAACTACCTTATCACACTACAGCATTACGCAGTTACAGACCGTGCTACCGAGATTACTGGAACACAGCACTCCCAGAGGCATACTTCTAGGTGGATGACATCATCCACAAAGGCAAAGACGCCGATAGGGAATGTATGGGGAGTGAGCCATCTAAAAGCTTTACTTTGTCCCCAGGCAGCTGGAAACACACAGGCACACACTTGGCAGGGCTGGGAGTTGAACATACACCTAACTATCTTATCACACTACAGCATTACACAGTTACAGAACACGCTACCGAGATTATTGAAACACAGCACTCCCAGAGGCATACTTCTAGGTGGATGACATCATCCGCAAAGGCAAAGACGCTGATAGGAAATGTATGGGGAGTGAGCCATCTAAAAGCATTACTTTGTCCCCAGGCAGCTGGAAACACACACACATTTGGCAGGGCTGGGAGTCAAACATACACCTAACTACCTTATCACACTACAGCATTACCAGTTACAAAACACGCTATTGAGATTACTGGAACACAGCACTCCCAGAGGCATACTTCTAGGTGGATGACATCATCCGCAAAGGCAAAGATGCCGATAGGGAATGTATAGAGAGTGAGCAGTCTAAAAGCATATTACTGTTCCAAGGTAGAGGTAGACAAACACACAGCAGTGGTGTGAGTGGGACAACTGCTTATCTACCAAGCACTATTACAACACTACATATATATGAGACGTGCCACAGACAGTACACCCTTCAAGACAGTCAACCAGTGTGTTCAATGTAGGAATCCATCCTGATGTGGGGTATGGACATCTGTTGCCTGGATGACAACCATCGCTATACAGGATGTCAATGGCCATGCCCATACACAGAGGCACATCACCAACACAAGGTGTCACTGGGCATGTTCACACACTTAGTATCACACGCCCATTTGGAATGTACTGTGTGTCCATCTACACAATGGCGTACTGGGCATGCTCAAACACTTAGTAGTAGCGAAGAGCTGTCTTGCATGCACACGGATTCTAAACACGGAAGGGCACAGTTTGGAATGTACTGTGTGTCCATCTACACAATGGCGTACTGGGCATGCTCACACACTTAGTAGTAGCAAAGGGCTGTTTTGCATGCACACGGATTCTAAACACGGAAGGGCACATAAACACGGAAGGGCACAGTATGGTGTTACTGTCCCCACATACATGAAGGCCACTCACATGTACAGTACTGACCAATACACACTCAAGAGCCATCACAGATGTCTCAGGTGCAGATCACAGAGGTAAATGCCACATTCTACTATGTAGCCCTCAGACATCACCATGTCCTTGGACAGGAACACACATCCATACATTACCACAACACCATGTGACTCATGACCAGTGGACTGTACATAGGTCTACAGCAACTGTGCAGACTACACATGTACTGACAGGGTTCCATCATGTGTTATGCAATGCAATGATACCACTGTTCATAACCAGGTTGGCTCTACACATAACAGGAGCCCTGGGTCTTACACAGCTGTAACAGATGACTGTCGCTGTACACCAAAGAACACACATGTTTGGATACGACATACATGTAATCGCAGTGGATATGTACATGGACCATACACACTCAACACATATGTACATAGCATAGCATTTGCTGTCCTCCGTGCAGACAAGTGGCTACAGCAATCACACGCATGCACATGGAAGGTAGGTCCATGGCTGTTGAATGCTAACAGTACATAAGGTAGCAATGTTGACCGAGGTAACATTCCCTCTGTACTAGTTACCCATGACAGCCATCATATCATACAACAGTCCATGTGTTATGTATGTCATCACACATGTCCACCAATTGCAATGCATACAAACATGGCTACATGACAGGCATGTAGGACCAATACACATGTACATGTAGTGGTGTGCATGCAGCTACCATGCATGTGCAGTAGCTGATGTACGTAATTCATCTGTGCCTAACTACAATATGCAGTTGCAATGAAGCACCATCATTGACACCTGTATATGGTGACATACTGACAGTAAGGTAGGATGTACATCAGGTATGGATGGATGTGTGCACATAAAGTGGTGATCCACCTTTGCAGATGGATGTTTGCTGAAGATGGCTCACAGGTGTGTCACAAGCCATCCTACCATTACATGTGCAAACAGTACGCTATGCTACTGTTACTTGATGGTGAAGACATACAACCTACATAGTGGCCAGGGTGTTACTGACTGTAAGTCACTTGACACCTGTAACACTTACATCCTCCTGTGTGCATATAGCAGCACAATTGCCGAAGGTAGCATTGGTACACATAATGCGGCCAATACTGCTACATGTCTGTCAGATGTATCATCATATAGCAGGTGTATCATTCACAGTACTGCCATGGGTGTTTGCTTGTGTGACCATGTATGCCACATATGGTGGGGAATACATCCCAATTGTTACACACCCCTGTACATTGTTGTAGAGATCTGTGCATACTGCAGTGTGGAAAGCATGACATAGGCAGGGGTGGTGTGTGTATCACACACATGTCAGCTATCTGTATGTGAATGACATTTGTGGAGTAGAGATCTGTACATACTGCAGTGTGGAAAGGATGACGTAGGCAGGAGTGGTGTGTGTATCACACACATGTCAGCTATCTGTATGTGAATGACATTTTTGGACTCCACAGTGTGTGTGTGTGTGTGTGTGTGTGTGTGTGTGTGTGTGTGTGTGTGTGTGTGTGTGTGTGTGTGTGTGTATGTATGGCTGTCTGGTGCATGGAGTGAGGGTGTATGCTACCATACAGAACAGACAGGATCCCTAACCCCTCATGGTGATGCAGTCTACTACCCTGTTGATGCCATTGGTCTCAGCCTTACTGGCTACCTGTACATGCTCATTCTCTGTGTCGCGTCATGTGGGTGCACAGTACTGTGAGGGTGATTACCACATAGGCAGGGGTCCTTACCTCAACACCATCGAGTGTGCGTTATAGTGTTGTTGACCCCGTGAGTGTGGGCATGTTACTGTATGTTTCAGTATATGTCTGTGTGTGTTCTCATCCTGTAATGTGACAGGGTATTACTGCTACACAGTGAGGCCTCATGCTATCAAGTGGCCTCTAACGTTATCATCGGCCAGACCGCTGTGTAAACCCCCTGCACCATGTCAACATACCTGTGATGTGACCTGGTATGGATGTCACGTCTCTAGCCACTGTAGCCTATTGAAGAGCCCACATGTTTCTGGATCAGTAGATGTGTGAACATCTGTGGAATGGTAGCCTAACAGTGAGGTTGAGGCTACGTATAGCATGCTGGTATTGCCATACATGCCTATGAGTACTCCACATTTACACATGTGAAACTGCAAAACTGCTACTTATTGGCACATGCAAGTAGACCTTAAGGGGGGAAGCAGGGCATCATTACCAACATGCTGTTACTGTTGTTACCAAGACACATACTGTGAACATACAACAATGCACTCCAACTGCAAACACTGTAACATAATGCCACATGCAATTGGACCTTAAGGAGGGAAGCAGGGCATAATTACCAACGTGCTGTTACCATTGTTACCAAGACACATACTGTGAACATATAACAATGCATTATAAACCTTACTACATGGTATGACTGGTGCATGTCAACAGTACACAACTAATGTCATATACACTTATCTCACTATTCTGTTCACCCTGTGCATCAGACCATATGAGCATGTCCCTGTACCAATGGTGTGGATGACAGGGATGCGGCACAGGCATCATCATATGCACAGGGTGATAATGTTTGCCAGGGGCATAGGCTACACCAGTGGATGACATCATGTGTGTGGGTAAGGTCCGGTGATCTCATTGGACATGTGTGGTCGATATGCATGTGGGTGTTGCGGTGCCCTACAGATGTTTCTGCTGTGTGCATGTATGTGTGCACACAGTTCTGCCTTTTGTCAGTCCTACACAGGGGTATTATTGACAGCTCCAGATTGTACAGACCAGGATGTACAGCTCACTGCGTCCGGCCATGGCCACATGACCTGTGCCTGCCAGGGGTTGCACGGGCACTACCAGGCGGAGGTACAGATTGGCTACTGTCCAATGACACTTGTCCACTGGAACTGTGTCCCCTCTGGGAACATCCAGGGCCATGTCCCCATGGCCTGCTGTGTCCTGGTGTGGACAGCGCAACACCAGCTGCACTGCTACTGCTACCGGCACTATGGGAGTGGGCATGTGAGGTGGCTCGTTCATGTTGACCTGCACTAGGTGGTGTAGCTGGCCTACGTCCACATGGCCTATGCCTCACTTCTACCAGATGTTCCAGCACAGACAGCTCACGCTCGCAGATTGCCATGCCACGGTCAAGGATTCCAACCATGTCACCCAATCGCCTGTCCAGAACATCAGCAATCTGCTGTTGAGCATTTGCCAATGCTAGGATGTTGTCATTTAGAGTACGGATAGCAGCCCTCTGAAGCCTCTTCCCTTCACTGTTCTGCCGTTCAGCACGTGCCTGTGCCGCCATTACAGTCTGGAACATGCGTCTGGTGACACCAGCTGCTACGCTCTGTCCTGCAGGTGCAAGTCTGCCAGAGGTTCTCCTACGAGCAGCACTGGCCACATGCCTGTGTGGCACATCTGCAGTCATTACACTGACACCATGGTGTGGAGACACACCTTCAGTAGCCACCACACATTCCTGTTCTGAGCTAACACACGCTGACTGTTCTTCCTCTATGGCCACTGGTGATGGGGTATGTGTTGGCATGAGAACTGTGTGCAGGGAAGAGGGGGACATGGCTGGGATGGCAACCATTGACACAGATTCAGCCCCTGATAACCCTGCCTGTACCTCATGCATATGTTCATCACTGCTAGTATCTGTGGGGACACTAACATCAGATGGACCCCAGGACGGTAATGCACCTACATCACCTGTGAATGCAAAGAAAGACTCTACATTACAATAGACACACAGACACACAGACACACCATGCATGTGATTTGACAGACGGCATGCAGCATGCATGTGATACTGCAGACGGCATGCAGCTCAGACATTAATAGTGGTAGTTAGCATACCTCCCTGGGTTGCACACAACAGCAATCAGGTGTCATATCTGTAGCAGATGGCATGCAGCATGCATGTGATACAGCAGACGGCATGCAGCTCAGACATTAATAGTGATAGTTAGCATACCTCCCTGGGTTGCACACAACAGCAAGCAGGTGTCATATCAGTAGCCATGCAGTTCACACAATCATGGTAGTAAGCATGCATCCCTGTGATACACCATGTGGACCAGCACAGGTTAACAGTACACATGGTTGAAGTGACCTTGACATGTAATCTGCTGATGTGTGCATTGACATGCATACATGTCTGACACAATGGTGTCCTGACACATGTACAGCATTGTAATGCGTATCACATTGCAGTGTTGTCTGTATGCCCTACAGATAGAATGCACTTTTAGCAAATGTGCATGAGCATTGATGAGTAGTGTGAGGCGTCTACATTGCTATACAGTGTGAAGTTCAGACACTATGCCATTGCATGGCATCATGAGGCATCTATAGTGCTATACAGTGTGTAATACGCACACAGTGCATAGCCATAACTGCGTGCATAAACATTACATAACTGTGGATTGTAACCCACGTCGCTGAGGTGTAGACACACCAAACCATGCTGTGTCATGTGACAGGTCACTGGAAGACCTATGGATGACACCCCTGCACAACTACTACAAAGTCTTAGCTGCCTGACAACCATGTCCACACATGGAAGACATGTCAATACACCATGTCCCACATGACATTAATGTACCACACACGAGGTGCACGGCTGACAGTGATGTCCTACAGCAGCAAGGGAAAAGTACAGTATCTGTGGCCTGATGTGGTGTTAATGTCTGTGGAAGCTGTACAGGTGACTACTGTCATGCTATAACACAGTCGTGATGTTCAACACATCTTATATGGTCGAATTAAGTGACATCTCCACTAGCTGTGCACAGGCGTTTAGGATGTCCAGTGTTCCACATCAACTATATAATCAGTCAACTAAGGCTATAGTTGGACCATGTGTGGACAATGTGCAGCAGGGTGTATACACATCACAACTACTGTGTGGCTACATGTCTCTGGCCATCCTCCATGGCCATGTGTGAACATGTGTTGGCCAAATGTATGTGATGACCGTCTATCTCACATGTCTGTGTTGTCCCATATGACATACACCCATAGATGTCAGATATGTCACTGTCCACAGGGCTATGCAGACAACGGGTTGTATGTTTGGTATGTGGGGTATGTACTATGGGATAGTGAGACAATATTGCAGCCGGAACACTACATGTCTGGGACATGTCAGATGGCACATCACAATGTGTGCACCAATTGCAGGGGCATATTACACAATGGTGACTCCTGTGGGCTGCCCATATCCCATCTCACTGTGTGGTACTGTTTGTGTACCGCACATGTGTTGTTCCAATGTATAGTACATATGCCTACATTGAACACCTCCACCGTTGTATGCACAGCTGTCCACACATCTAGCAATGACAGGTACTGTGGTTTCATGTCGGTGTTTCATTTAGTTTGTATATATTGCACATGGGTAGCCAGCATGAATGATGACAGATGCGACCTGTATATCATAACTGGACCATACATTATGTGTACATGTGTTAACTGGCCACATGGCATATAGATATATGCATTAACATGCCTGATACTGATAACTGTCTCACCTGCAACAGACTGATGTCTGTGCGGCATGCCAGAGGTACCTGTATAGGGGTGACACAGCAGTTTGAACATTATCCATGACTGTATGACAGCCAGAGGGTGCACTGTGCATGTTAACACATTCGCCTGTACAATAGCATATAGTATGCACATGTGTGCATACACAGGGTAGCATACTGTAGTATGTGGCATGTGTGTAAACATACCTTGCATATGATGTTACATTACATATTGTACAGTGACACATGCAACTATATGGGATATAATAGTCATATGTGCAGTAGTGACTTACCAGGCAACTCCAGGCTCATCGGTTGGGAGACACCCACCTCCACGATGGCAGCTAGTGTTTGTGGATGCTGTTCTGAGGGTGTCCCCAGGCTGGCCAGTAGCTCCTTGGTGTGTGTGAGTGGGGGCTGGGTTGGTGGGCCACCACCTGTTCCACCTTGTTCCCTGGCGATTGCATTGGCATGCTGTTTTGCATGTCGTATCAGGTCCGTGCAGTGTCTGCGCACCTGCTGGTAGGTGCGGTTATGGCCACCCACATAATAAACCCTCCTGCGAAGGTCCTGCCACAGGTCATCACGCTGCTGGGCAAGCTGTGGCACATGGCTGAACAACACCTCATAGTTCTCATGGAGGTACGGGATGAGGGCATCATCCTCCTGGCGGCTATATGCTGGCAGGCGTGAACAAGGCATTATCTGGAAGACATAATGATGGAGACAGGTCACAGTATCACAGAGATGTACAGAGATACAGCTGCACATACATTTGTATTAAATCTAGTACATCTGAACAGTTATCTTTGCAAATCGTCATGACAATGACACAACTGCCATGTTTGTGTCACACACATGTAACACCCATTATGCATTGGATATCATCACCATATATGTGTGTCACCTCATTACATTGCTCATACTCCATGTGAATGCTGTCTTGATGTGGGCATGTCTGTTTGCCTGTACTGGTGTTCTTACTTATCAGCACATGCCTGGATGTGTCCACAGTAATGCTGTTGACCTTGATGCTGTGTATATGTCACATATCAACACATACACTGCCTTAATGGACATGAGCAGTGACAATGCACACATACACACGGAAACCTTTACATGCATGTGTTTTGCCATATACATCTACACGGCACTGTACAGCAGTTCAACATCCTGCCACGTATCGCCTGTGTTGCACATGTGATAGACATGGGACAATGGCTAGCCAGACGTCATTCGCAGGGATGGTTATCAACTATGGCATGTACAGGCAAGGTTTTCTAGGTTTATCCGACAGCCATTTTGCTACCGTGAGGTGCATCATTGCCACATTATTGATCCAGACAGTTAATTATACATCTACCATGCGGTCATCGCACCATGTATGACAGAGATGACATGTGCAGCTTTGATAGACAGGGTTGCATGGTATGGCAGGAGTATGTAACATGTATGGCACAGGGATCTGTCCAGCATATGGCGATCCTTGTAGTAGGACGGTGGCTGTCCATTACGTATGTCTTTCGGATCAGGATATGTATGTGTAGCATGTCCAACATCACAGTGTAGCACATGTCTTTATGCAAGGTAGCCAGCATGCTGCATAGTGGAGGTGAGGATTGTGAAGGCTGGTATTGCCCATCCACGCATGGCCAATACCCCTTAAAGGTGATATGTGATCCGATATTGGTCACCTGAGTGCTGAGTATGCCTGTGCAATGATCTCCATGCTCATGGATGGCACCCTGTCATGACATGGGTGCCTCGTATGACTACCTAATAGGCCTGGAGACGTCACCAACTCAGGGAGGTGAACTGCACAGCACCATCCAGTACACAGTGTCCATAATGTTGACCGCTGCCTAGGTGGTAGTTAATGGGTACAGGGTTATTCACCTAGCAGTGACAATGCTATTATCAGCTGTCAGATTGTTCACATATGTCACACACCTCACCCACAAAGCCCATTCTGTATGTTGTTCATAACACTGAGACAGCTATTGCTCCTAGGTCAGGGACATTCACATCCTTACATACACAGATGCTTCCCATTTGTCTGTGTGGTATGGGCTACACTGAGGGGGGAGTACACAGCATTAACCCTGTTTTACTGTTGCTGCCACTGGTGTGATATGCACATGTCACTCAGGCACCTTTTGTAGTGTTGCTTCTGTCAACAGGCCACTGGTAGAACACTCCTGTGACAAACGAAGGTACATCTAGTATACTCAGTGTAGCTGGAACACGGTATGGGTGATGATGCCCTATGACCTGTCACAGGTATGCTATTCAGTGTGAAATCATCCGTACTATCATCTACTTCTGTACTGCTAACATCTACATTGATAAAGGTTCATAGACTTGCAGACCATACTCAGTAGAGTAATAGTGCAGTGCCCCCAATTATGACTGCTGTCTCCACTTGTGGGTTGCAGTGGGTTGATATTATCCAACACCCTATCTGTATTGCATATTCATGCTCAACACTTGTTCAGAACATGTGAGCACTTCATGAACTACTGATTACTATAGCACCCATTCCAACTCATGTCTTACAAGTATACTGTCTGTCCTTACATTTCCAGCTTGCTTACAGTACAACAGCTGTTGTACACACGTAACTCACATATCTTGTGAGACATGGTTAAATATACAGGCATGCCCAAGTGTCACGTACCAGTGCTATTGCCTGTCTATATGATGAATATGGCAAACATGTGGCAATGGAGCAATTGTCTCATGTACACAGTCAATGCACACCTCCCAACATACGACACTACAGCCTGTGGGAGATGCACATATGTGGGCATACTGAGGGTAATGCTCTCACCAACCCAGACTGGAACTGACATTCATGTGGGGGCGTTTAACATTTACAACACACCCCACTCATCACATAGTCTCACTAGATCTCCACCACCACAGGCCACACATAGTATGAGTACGACATTTGCAGAACCTCTCCATACTCTGTGTAGGCACCAGAGGCAGCCCCCATTACCAAACACAACAACAATTACTTATAGCCCACAGACTCATGTGTGCCCATCAACTACAGCCAATAGGGTGTTATAACATACCCAACACACCGGTCATAGGTGACTCTGTAGGCGGTCACATTGATACACCAGGGATCACTGCAGTGGCCGTACTGTACGGAGGTGCAGGTAACACATGGCTCTGCTGTTCACAGACAGGACACTACCCTAGAGAGGTGCTGCCAGTGTAAACACTGTAGTTGGGCATACACATAGACTTGCCAGGCAGCATAGTACCTCACTATGTAGCTGTGAAGCTATTACATGTCCTTTGTGCATGGTTAATTGAGTTGCTCTTCCATTTCGATTAGCTATCATGCTGTTACAGTGTCCCATGACTACAAGCCATATGTATCCTGTTATTGTGTATCGTACATACCAATTGATGATACCTTTTGTTTGCATGATATAACAGTTGTGCTGTGTAGAATATCTGACATATCTACCTACAATACTGTACATTACACATATTTTACACATTATCCCATAATGCAAAGCATACTTGCACAGCAGGACCACCTTAGGCATGTTATTGTCGTTATATGCTCATACACATGCCTACTGTGACAGTATATCAACATATACTATCCCCTGCTATGGCACGTACTTGTTGGACATACCCTACCACTGACGGCGGGTGGTGTGGAATTGTTCTGTTTAAAGCCCTCATGTAACATCACTTGTGGTGTATGTGATGTTAACCTTGTGGCCCACAGCAGGACACACAATATCTACAAGCATTGCTATGCTCAACAAGATATCACTACAGAATACCTTTTCCCACTTTATGCACTGCGTACACTTTTAATTAATACAAAACAGGCTCTACGTACACTAACATACTGAGTGTTCTACATACCTTGTTAGCGTTCCGAATCTTCATAAATATCTCTCTTACACCTTTACTGTTTAAACGGTTCTATGGTATGAGCATACGGTTTGAATGTATGGCAAGTCATCCTTATATATGTCGATACCTATAACATGTGGTTTCCTGCCGCCAGTTGGTGTTCCTGAGTAAATTATTACATGCACATCAGCTCTGCAGCTACTCCATTCGCCAATTACACGGCAACAGTGGGGTATAATTTAATTCTCCACTTGGGCGTTGCCCTTTTGCCCTACATTCGGGGAGACGGCCTGTATGTGTTTTTTGTGAGGAATTGCAACTGCTATTTGTAGAGACACGGATATTTTGAATTCATGTCCCCCGTGCATTGTGTGTGACGGCTAGAGTATGTGGTTCTACATGTGAGTGTACCTGTCATCTCAACCATCTGATAAGGGACTATTGCAAACAAATCCTGTAACATTGCCGTCTGTTCCATTATACAACAGCTACAATTTCACATGGCGCCTTTACAAATGTGTCTCTCACAAGGTATGTTAACGGTTCTGCAGATGTAATTGAGTGAGTGGATGTTTGTGATATTATTACAGTCTGTATTGCAATTGTTTCGGGTGTGGGCGAGATGTAGCTGGGTGTACATAGCATATACAGGTTTGTGGGGACTGCATTCCTACATATTCCATACATGTGTGCGGGCTCCTTCCCTAATTGAAGACCTATCACTTAGTAGACTGAACTATGGTTGTTATGGGCTTATACATTGAGCCATTGTTAATTGGTTTCTATGTAGTATGCAGGTGAGGTTGATACTTGCATACCTCTGGAAATACAGCGATATGTAAAGGAATGTTACTAAATGACAACTGTTTCATGTATTTCGGTCACAGATATTTGCACTCATGTTAGTTGTGTTGTTGACTGAGCCTCTTTGGCATGGGTTGCCACCTTTTCAAATGGCCATAGTGGGACATTTGCAGGACACACATCAGTGTTTACAGGCCGACACATACCCACAGTCAGTACACAGGATAGAACATACTTTTATCCTGAATACATACTTATTCTTGTAGCACTTTAGCTACTTATCATGTTTCATGTAACATTTACATTTTGTAGATACAGGCATAACTATTTAATGCAACTGTTACATAATATATGTGACATAATTATGTCCTACAATCTCGGACATTTGCCCTTTTTAATATTTATTGTCAGGACACAACTGCCCAGGGAGGGGATGTCCCTCTTAAAGTGGGACAGGTGGTACCGTATGCCTACGGCCAACTATGACCACACCTACCGTACTGCTCTACCTCCGAGTTAGCACTAACAGACACACGATGCAAACACACACACACACACACATTACAGTCCCACAGAAATGCACATGGCACCCTCAACACACACATACACAGACTACAGAAATCACAAACACAGTTGAACACTGTACCTACGTGGACCGCAACACCGGCAGCGATAACTAAATGTCCCTTAATATCGCGATAATATTACACGTGCTTCCAGTGTTCCGGTACTGTGTTCTTTCGGTCTTTAAGCCTCGTGATTATGCGTGTCAGTATGTGACACATTCCATAGTTGGCAGTATCCTATTTATTTCTACCTCCATGGTTGTGTACATGTCATTGACCTAGCTATATATTTGCAGATATAGGCGAATCCGTACATATCAACATATATCTCTCTCTATCTCCCTTTCTATCTCTATTATATATATATGTATATTTATATATACATATATATATATATATATATATATATATATATATATATATATATATATAAAAGAGAAAGTGAGAGGGAGAATACACCTTTCATTGTGTACATGTCGGTGTATACTGTTTCCTGGACTCCGCACATTTGAACCTGTCACATTACACACCTGCTGCTGGTACATCTTGGGTAGCTTAGTGTTAGGTGCTTGTGTACATGATTGCATGTTCTACTCCTGGCAGTGGTCGTTTTACCCTTCGGAGCAGGCACTATTAGTACAGGGGTGAATAATGCTAGTTTCACCTGTTCTGGATATCACTGACCGTGATCTGCATGATATTCAGAGAAGCTTAGTCCTGTTTTGCGCATATCCATATGGTCATGTATAAATGACGCTTACCAGCACTGGGCAACGCATATTCCCGCTAACATGTGCTAAACCTGATCTGCTGACCTGCATCCACCATCCATTATTCGTGCCTTCGGGATTACGTAACATCCCTTGCAGGACATGGTACCAGGAACATGCACGACAGTCAGTGCATTTACCACTTGGGCATCTGGGATTTGTACATGTGTTATGGCATTTTGTATGTGGACTGTACTATGGCTGTTACTCCATACTGCAATCAAATGGGTAACTCAGTTTGTTTACATATGGATGAGACCTATTAATGGTATGTCCAAGTGATGTTTAATGGATGTGCCCCAGCATTGGGAATGTATGTCACAGTGAGCCACACACTATAATGTGCTGCACCTTCACACAACCATAGGTGGAGCATGCTGGGGTGACAGATACCTGTCATGGGTACACCCCATGCTTTGCCACTACATCCATGATTACATTGTATGGAGCCCCTCATTTACACAGCAGGGAATCCATGCAGAGTGTGTGGGGAACAGTGATTACACACATGGATCCCGCAATTGGCTCTGCTCCACTGAGGGTCAGTTGGTTACTCGACGTCGTGGCGACAGCAGACACTGTTTGCCTCGACTGATGAATGGCCTCTGACAATCGGGCGAGTACCTAACAATGTACCTAGGAACCTATACATACAGTACCAACATATGCTGATAGGTGCATGTACTATTCAGGTGTTGACATTTCTTGTTCCAATAGCTGTTGTGTGTGCAATGGTTGAGGGCTGCCTATGTAGGATTCACACAGTAGGCCACCTATACATTACAATTTACAGGTAGTCGTGTGTGTGTGCCATCCATTTTACTGTGTGTGCAGGTGGAGAGGTGTGTCAGTCCATAGGGGCCTACACTGTCAGAGTATGTGCTATACGTTCCCTCTTTGCCAAGGCGTAGGCATATTGGGCACACCTCCGTCTACCTACTCAGGCTGGCACAGGGTGTTCGTGGTCTGAATCCCTCTGTGCCTGTGATGGTCTTGGCAATTGCAGTGGGCTGTGAGGGCCTTCACCATTATGTCTCTGCTGCAGCTGTTTCCGCAGGATCATATTATGTAGCATGGCACATCCTATGAAGATGTGGGCACACGTGCCTGGAGAGTACTGCAAGGCTCTACCAGATATGTCCAAGCAATGGAACCGTGATTTCAGCATCCCGAAGATGCTCTATGATGATTCTGGTTTGTGCATGTGCCTCATTATGGCGTTCTTGCATGAGTGTGTGTGCATTTCTGATGGGAGTCATCATCCACCGCTCCAGTGCATAGCCAGCATCCCCCACAACATGGCCATGTGGGATGTCCCCCCTGACAAATACCTGATACAGCTGTGAGGCATGCCAGATGTGGGAGTTGTGGTAGCTTCCAGGGCTGCCAGCACACACATCCGTGATAATGCCCTGGGCATTGCACACGACCTGGCAGTTGACAGAGTGGTATCCCTTACGGTATATGTAGCACCTACCATGCTCACCGGGTGGTGACTTGATATGTATGTGCGTGCAGTCTATCGCACCCAGTACCTCCGGGTAGTGTGCCACATGGTGGAAGAGATGCATATTGCTGGCCAACTCCTCCTGAGTTCGGGGGAAGTATATATGCTCATTGGCATGTGGTAACATGGCATCCAGGAACTGGTGTAGTACCCTGGATGCTGATGCCTGTGAGATCCCCATTATATCTTCAGTTGGCCTTTGAAAGGTACCTGTGGCTAGTATTCGCAAGCTTACACATACCTTCGTGTCCACTGGGATGGGTTCCCCTCTGTTGTTTCTGGATCTCAGGCATGGCCGGCACAGCTCAACTATTTGCTGTAAGATGTCCCTGTCCACCCTGCAACACTCTACTATCTCTAGATCATGTAGCCCCTGGTAGGTTACCCTTGGTCTGAACACTCTTCTCCTCCTCCTGGGCCTACGGTGGTTGTCAGCATCATCCTCCACAACACCTTCATTCACTAACACATGGTGATGAATCACAGCTATGGCAGTTCCCAACATGTACATTGTAAAAGTTCCCCGTATGTTTACACCTATGGTGCAGTGTTTGGGAATACACAGGTGTGTGTGAGGTGCTTTCACACTTTATACTATTGTGCTGTGAACACTGATGATGTCATAGGGTGTGTATGTACGATCGTAGCTACAGGGTATCTTATGTGTTTTACGACAGGAACTGCTATTGTGGTGCCTTTGGTGTTGAATTACATTTGGCTGCTGTGGATTACCTCTTGCCCTTCCCTTTACATTTCTTCATGTTTCACCTCCCATTTTCTGGCATGCATCCTGCAGCCTACTTTCATTTGTACTTTCCTAAACCTCGCTTATCTTGCATAATGTGTTCTATGGCCAGTCTACTGCAGGTTTGCTTTGCTCTGCTATGACAGTTCTCTTTTCTTTGCAATCCGACACCTTCCCTATCCTGTTTTGCAGGTTTCTGCGAGCAGACTTGTCAGCTGCCGTCAATTGCCCGCTGTGAGTTAATAGGTGTTAATTGCTCAGTTGTACTCCAATTACCCTACTGTGGCATTTCCTTATTTTCTTCCCCTGACTTTCCTGTTTGAGCTATGGTGTGTGGCGTGTGCGTCTGCTTACTGGGTTTTGGGCACGTTTTCATCCCCGTACACATGCGCTTTCGGGCACCATATGTGCTCGCAGCTAAACGATGCTATACCTACCTCCCCACCCCTGTCCTGTGGTTTTGCTTAGCAATGGCCAGGCTGTATTTGCATTACTCCAATGTGCTTGCAGCTACGGTGGCACACCCCACTGCTGATGTCATATATACCTCTAAACCACTCCTCGGTGTTGTAGCGCTGTGCCTTATGGTACATCCTTAGTCCGGCGGGACGTTTGCGATTCACTATTACCTGCCTCATTTGCATGGCATTGACTACTAATTCCTAGTTACCATGCCAAACACTGTCACAGACCCTTAGCAACCCTTGCAGCTTGGTTGTGGTGTACCATGCATACCATTGAGTATTATGGTGAAATCATGATTTGTATAACATTGCGATTTTATGACATTTGTATATATTCTCTTTGTGTTCCCATCTGCGCACACATGCCCTGCGGTTGTACTTTGCGTTACTGTGGACATGACATTAAATGTTGTTTTTTAGGTGTTGTGCATCTTTTCTTATGCCATTGGCTGTATATTTAGCCATTGGCATATGTTAACTTTGTAATACATGAGTCTGGTCCGCTTTCATAGCTCCAATGTTCTGTTAGGAAAAATGTAAACCGTGTTTTTTGGTTTACATTTCTGTGGGCTTACGCTATGCCTGCACCAATTCATGAATCGCTATGTACCTTCATTTGCATGGTGCGGCACTGCACATGGGGTGATTAGCATACCTAAGCCGAGGGCTACGCAGGTCTGGCGTACGCCAGTAGTGCATGAGGAATTAGATCGTACCTGAATTGCTCGGTGGCCATATTTGGCATTATACCGCCTACGCTACGCCTGCGCCTGGTGCATGCTTCATGAATCCCGGGAATAACGTTTGTGCTATCAAGAAAACAACTGTAAATTAATGACTGCACACAGTTACAATGACAATCAACGTATTCTCAAATATTTTAAACAGTCTCTAAGCATTCTTTTATAGTGGCTAACCTGCAATTAAAGCTGTTAGTCTTGTATGCATTGATGAAAACTATATTCTGTAAACAATGTGGGAGGTGGCTATTTTCATAAAATGTTCATCCAAAAAAGTTCATCAAGTTTTGCCTCACTGACACTATCTTAACCGGTTCTTCCATATTTCAGATAAAAATAAAATATCGGGTCTATATTATAACATTGAAGTCTTACAACTTCGAATGTTATAATATTGAACCCAGTAGAGGGAATGCTGGAAATAGCGAAGCTGCAGAACATCGAATACTTTCCTAGGGAAAGTATTCGGTGTGTCTCACTGACACTATTGTAAACAGTTCTTCCATACTACAGACAAAAATAAAATATCAGCCTATTTGTTGGAACCAAATATTTACAGCTCCATTCATTTCCTGTAATGATATTTTATTTATTTATTTATTCATTTATTTTTCTTTGTTGACCTGGAAAGTCTGACTGGACATTGCCTATTTTCAGTGGATGCCCAGGGAGAAAAGGTCAATCACAGTACATTTATATTAACAAGTGAATTTCGAACACTTCTCAGAAAAACAATAGTCACATTCTCATGAAACAACAAAAATAATTACAAGACAGGTATCTAGAGTAAAATATTTGCATCAACAATTATAAGTCTGTAAGCTGCTCCAGATGGGCAGAAGTAAATGGATTGTTACTGCAGAAGGGAAACATTATTGTAAAGGAGTGTTCTTTCATTTCAGGAAAGAAAGGTTTGCAAGGAGTTTAGAATATGTAATGAAGTTAGTTATAAAATTTTGTAGGAAGGCAGATTTTAGTATTGTATAGGTTTGTAAAGAGTTCAAGAGATAAATTAAAGTAAGTTATAAAATAATGTTGGACGGGATGGAAGACATTAGTATTATATAGGAGGATAGTGATAGTAGCATAAGATAGAGTGCACGGTATAGGATTGTTCCTATTTAGGGTGCCTGTTCCAAACTGGTGTATCTAGAAGGTTTATAACTTAGGTACACAAGGGATGCATGAGAGGGGTAGAGCTGCGGATGGGAGCAGTTAGAAAAAGAGCAAGATGAGAAGTGTTGTTTGGCGGTGGTGAAAAGTGATGTATTAATTTAAGTGCAGGAGGGAAAGTTGTTAAGGGTGTAATGATCCAAGCAAAGGAGGGCAAAAAGTCTGTGATAAGCAGTAAGGAGTTTGTGCTTTTCTAGAGGTTTTAACCCGGTGATGAACAATATTATGACCAGGGGCGGCTCGTGCTATAGGACTGCAGCCCTCCCACCTAAAAAACAAATACAATTTAAATAGAGCAACACAAAAACAAAAATGGTAAATTCCCAGAAGTGTGCTGCTTTCTCAGCAGTTTAGATAGGGGGAAAGGCATCTCAACCCCAAGATGTCCAGCAGTCTGTGTGGCAGTGACGTCACGAAATGGAGGCACTCTGGACTGCAGCAGCAGGCTGGACCAATCGCAGATTTGGATTCAGGATGCTCATGGATTTGGGTTCGGGATGGACCAATCGCACAAGGGGCTGTTTGGAAATCTCAGCAGCAAGGGAGCAGAGCAGCAGTTGCAGGCAAAGGAACTGTTGGATTGGAATTAAGCTTGGCGGCAAAGGGACCGATGTGTATGCACTGTTGGATCGGAATTAAGCTTGGCGGCAAGGTACTGGTGTATGTGTGTGTGTGTAATGCCCCAGTTGCTATATAATGGTGGCTAGAGCAAACTCATGGTGGTGTGGTAGGGAATACCTCAGGCTTGAACCCTGTACCTTGCATGCAGATGTTAAGGGCCTGAATTCCCTACCTACCACCATTTGTAAAACATTTGCAGATTTGTGCCTCGTATTTGATCTGTTCTGTTCCTCATAATATCTGTGGTTTCTAAATGTTGCAATGCTTGATATTTGATTGTGCAGTGGTAGCATTCTTGCCTCACAGCTGCAGGTTTTCAGGTTTGATTCTTTTCTGGGGTGCCTTCTGTGTGGGGTCTGCATCTTCACCCTGTGTTTGTGTGGGTTTGCTCTTGTGTCCTCCCATGTTACAAAGACATGTCTGCATTATTTCTTCCTGGGCCTCTGCTGAAAATAGTTTTTTTCTTCCAACTGTCCTGATTAACAAATGTTAAATAAAATTGACAGGCATTTGAATTTTCTGACTTCAGGTTTCTGAATGTTTAACTCATTGCATATTTGATGGTGCAGTGGTAGCATTATTGCCTCACAGCTATAGGTTTTCCAGTTTGAGTCTTGGCTGGGGTGTCTTCTGTGTGGAGTCTGCATCTCCTCCCTGTGTTTGTGTGGATTTGTACTGGTGTCTTGCCATTTTACAAAGACATGTGTCTGCAGAATTTCTCCCTGGGCCGCTGCTAAAAATTGTTTTTGTTACGTCAGAAGTAAAATTGACAGGCATTTGAATTTCAGACTTCATATTCTTCAGAAAATACATAGTAACACAACCTTTTATTCTAACAATTTTTTAAGTTTATAAGATGAATATTTGAAATTTGTCCCTATTTTTGGGACTGTATTCCCCCATTATTGGCTTCATCCAGGTTTTTTGTGCTAAGGTTGACAGCTATGACAAGAACTTAATTCACTGAATATGTTTGAGGGCTGTATTCCCTCATTACTGGGTTTGTCCAGGTGTTTTGTGCTAAGAGGGTGACAGCTATGGCGAGAACTAAATTCATTAAATGATAGCCATTTAAGTTTCAGTCTTCCTGTCTTTCACAAAGCAGCTGATTTGGCATAGTGGTATGTTGCTCTGACTGTTTTGCACAGGGACCTTGGCAGTAAAATGTATGGTGGTAACACAGCATTTTATTCTAGCAACTTTCCAAGATTATACAAGCAATGTTTAATGTGTCCCTGTTTTTTGGGCTTTTGACACCCCCCCCAAATAAATTTTGGCTTTTTCCAGATTTCCTGTGCTGCAAAGTTGAATATGCAGTTGAGTATTGACTAGATTTTACAAGGAGCTGAGAGCTGCAGGGGAAGAGCAGTTTAGTGCTCCTTATGCTAACTCTGCTTGCATTGTTAATAGCACAACAGGGTGTGTGTGTATTTGCTTTTGATGCAGAAGGCTGTGGGTTCTACTCCCACAAGGGGTGGCAGACGTACTTAGAAAGGTAAGATACTAACTATGAGCCTGTTATCAGTTTGCCATCCATTTCCTATTGCAATATTACTAGCTTATATTTTTGTTAATGTAATATAGGCAATTTATTCCTCAGGGGCAACAGACACTTTATTTTTCGATGAAACCATGAAATATAAAGGTGTTTGCTAGCAGCAACCTCTTCATTAGTTACAGATTTCTTTAATGTAGAATTATTTAGATGACTTTTACTTCTTCAGAGATTGTGCATATTTACTGATAAGGGTGGACTGTAGAATTGTGCATATTTACTGATAATGGTGGACTGTAGAATTGTGCATATTTACTGATAATGGTGGACTGTAGAAGTTTGAGTAGACTTTTATGATGGAAATGTTCTGAACTGGGCAGTTTTGTCATTATGGGTGCATGCATTTTGTTTAATTGTTTATTGGAAAAATGTTCTGAATTGGGCAGTTTTGTCATTATTGGTGCATGCGTTGTGTTTCATTGTTTACTGGAAAAATGTTCAAAACAATAGGAAGGTGTATCAAAGAGCACATGTATGTTTCATATGCAAGGGGCCTATGATTTGAAAACAGCCCAGAATTAATCTTTATCTGCCACTGGCAAAATGTATTTTCTTTGAATGTGGGTTTCAATGCTGTTTCAATGAATGTAAGTTTCAAGGGCAGAGAAGTTTTAATGCTATATCTGTTTTCATTGTGAGACTGCATTGCTTTGTTTAGCAGATGTCTTAGTGTTTGTGCTGTAAAATGCAGAATAAAACTTTCAAATGAAGTCCAAATCATCATAGAAATAATGCAATATGCACATTAGTGTTTATGGTAAATGGAGTGAAATAGCCAAGTAATGGATCATTGGAATGGCTGCAGGGGGGAGGGTCCATTCGACCATGATTTTGTGAGGGGAAGGGCGGCAAACTTAAAGACAGCCCAAGCTGAACTATACCTCCCGACTGTCCAGATTTTCAAAGAATGAATAGATTTTTGCTTCTTATTTTTGGTTTGTTCCTCATAAAATTTGTGGGTTTCTGGCAAATCATTTAGGAATTAAGTCACTAAATAATGACACACTGAGTTTGAGACTTCATAACCTTCAGAAAAATGTATGTTAAAGTAAGACCTGTTGTTCTATCAACTGTCTCAGTTTATACAAGAGCAATTTTTAGTACTGTTTATATGTCCCCCCAATATATTTCTCCTTGTCCAGATTTATTGCATTAACAGGTTGAGAGGTACATGCAAATAAATTGCTTTATAGAATTAGGCATAGCCAAACCTCTCAACTGTCCCCAATTTTGGCTCAAAATGTTGCTCTTCCCCCTAATAATCCCTCCACAAAACAGCAATTTTGGAAGAAAACATGGAGGGTTTACAATTAAGAAATAACTAATAATCAGAGTTATAGATTACTTTTATTTCAGAAATGCATGTAGATTCTTTTATTTTGTCAGCTGCTCAAGTTAGCAGTACTAATATTAAAGTATCCCTTCTTTGACAAGTTCCCAGCTGTATTATGTGGCTACATTTTATTTTTGCATCACATTTTTGGTCCATTTTTCATAAAATTGTGGGGTTTTTTTTGGCAAATTAGTGACAAATCATTAAAGACTGAAGTTAGAAAATAATGACAGACATTTGAGTTTCAGATTTCATACCCTTCAGAAAATTCATACTAATACAAGACCTATTCTATTATCTTTTTAAGTTTATAAGAGCAATATTTAAAAATTGTCCTTATTTTTGGGCCTTTGTCCCACTTCTATGTATGGCTTTGTCCAGATTTCTTGCTCTGAGGTTGAGAGGTATGATAAATGCGTCAGGGCCATCACAGTCAGCCAGAGACATTTCAAATTGTGACATACTTGTTGCACCCCACTCCCCCATGTAGTGACTCTGGATGTGTCGAAGCAAGGCAAGGAGTAGTTATGCAGTGTAAATGTGCAGAGTACCCCCCCCCCCATCCAAGGTAGACACAAGTACTACAGTGGCTTTTCATCTGTCCTTGATTTTGCAGAATGGTCTGGTTTCTGTCATATTTTTGTACTGTTGATTTATGCTTATTACTCAAAGTGCCTGTTGCTCTGTGTTTAAGTAGCAATACTTTAATGACCATCAGGTAAGCTTGTCTGAGATCGTAAGATGCAAGTAAGCTTTAATAAGCATACTGTTAAAGAACTGCCAACATTGAAAGCCTTTCTGTTGTTGCCATGTAGAGAATACTTAACTAGATAATGTATAAACCTTGGGTACTGAAATGCATATGACAGTATTTGTAATAAAGGACAGGATTACATTATTTTAAGAAGCTCATTACACTTGTTGGAGACTTCCAATCATCTCTGCAGGCTTTAGCCGTAAACTAAATAGAATGCCAATCATATGGTCCATAACCTCTACAGTAATCCTTTAAGCAATGTATCTTGAGCTTGTTTCTTGTTTGCTTTTCATTTTTTACTTTGATCATCTTTTCCCCATGAAACAAGTAGATAGTTGTTGTCAGGCAGCAGGTCTTTTTTGGATAAGAAACATTTTTACAAGTGGGGGCATCACAGAGATTTCTACTTTCAGCATGTTACTTGGTACTTTAATAAAGCTGAATATAAATTATAATTAGAACTGCAGTGCAAGAAGTGGTTTGAGTTGAGTGCTGCTTGTTTTTCTTATACTTGATTTTGACTGGCATTCCAGTAATGTATTTAAAAAGTAATTTATTTTTTCATGCCTCACAACCTTTTTGTTTCCATCTAGATATTAAGTAAGCTGTCATGCAGCCAATGCATTGAAATATTTTTATTCTTCTACACTTCATTTTGTCTTGATTGGACTCTCATAATGATGGTTTGGCACCCAAGGCAGCGTATTTAGTTAGGTTTTATGGTTTTGAGCATAGCTCCTTCCCTTTCAAGTTGGCTGCACCCTTCCCATTGACCCCACCCATTCAGCTGTCTCCTGCAGCCCCCCTTTGATTTGAAGTCACCAGCCGCCACTGATTATGACCAAGACTGGGTAAGACAGCTTGGGAATTTGCTAATCACTTTTACTTGTATAGAGATAGTGTTGCAGAGCTTGGAGTACAGTGAGTCCCCCACTGCATTATTTGCTTTAGTCGTGCTTAGTAGAAATTTATCACCAGAATGGAAGTCCCTTATAGGGGTTTAGAGCAATAATATGTTTTTTAATGCAGGGAATTGTTCAGAAATATATATCAGTGTGTATGCCATATCTAGCTTAGAGTATGGTTTGTACTTTTTAAGCTCTAGCCAGTTTAGCTGTTTTAAGGCTTGGCAGTGGTGGGCTCAGTGTGCAGTGTTGGTAGCAAATTTAGCTGCTTCATTATCACAGGAGGCTAGTTTGGATTTTAGTGTAGAGCTTAGGTTTGTAAGGATAGGTGAGGCATATAAGAGTGATGGAAGCAAGTAGGATGACAATAGGGTTGTTCTTTCTGGGTCTGTAAGGTACTGTTTTGCTCTATAAAGGCAGTCAAGTTTCTGATTGGTCTTTTTAATTGTTTGAAGAATATGTTGATCAAATTTAAGATTGTCATCTATAATAATGTCCAGTAATTTAGTCTGTGGTACTACCTCAATTTTAGTATTATTTGCAGATGTAACCAAGAAGGATTGTTTTTGTTGGAGATAATGTTTTAGGGTGAAGGGCATCCATTTTGTTTTCTTGGGATTAAGGAGTAGGCTTGGCTTTTTCAGCCAAATTTTGATTGAAGATAAAGAAATTTGAGTGATTTATTGTAGTCTGGATATTGTGGGGGCTGTACATATTAAAGTCAAATCATCTGAAAATTGTACTATATTTTCTTGGTGTATGGCAGTGTGAAGTTTGTTTATAAAAATATTAAAAAGAAGGGGTCCTAGTATAGAGCCCTGAGGGGCACCTGTGGTAACTAGAAGAGAGGTCTTTTTGCCATTTGACTGCCTGTTGCCTTCCAGATAGATAATTAAGGAACCATTTAAGGTAAGATATATGTGTATGTTTTCATTTGTAATGCAATGAATACTACTACTGCCTACATTATGGAAGCCAGACAACAAAAAGCAGAAACAGTCCACAATTCATATTATCAGAAAGTTACATACCCACAGAAGTTATGTTGTGCATTAAAGTATTTATGTAATGCCCATTGGTAATACCTTCAGTTTATGTGCATTTTCTAACAAAAGCATAAAAAAATTACACCTGAAGGACAAACTTAGACCTTCACCTAATTAACTGTGTCCATCTTTTCTAACAGCAGCAGTAATTGCTAAACTTCTTGCCTTATTTTCTCGACTTCTCTTTTATCACCAAATACTATCACCCCCATTCTTAAGCATGCAAATGAAATTCCATTATCCAAATTACCTGCCCTAAGTATGTTATAGATTGCAGGTCAATATCATGCTTTATACTTACATCACAAATTCTACAGAAATGTATATAGAGAGATATAAACAGCTGCTGTAGCATTGTAGAACAGATGGTTTTACCTCTAAACAATATAGTTTTAGAGTATGCTAAAGTGCACAAACAGCCATTTATACTACAATGGATTTCTTACATATACTGCAAGAAAACCTCTAGCCACCACCTTCTTACTGCCAACTCTCTCATACGCTGCTCCTTTCCTAACAAACTTAAACAAAACTCAGAGAAAGGAACTTGCCTCCTGCTACAATAAAATAGCTAAATTTGCCACCAGTCTCCCTCATAGGACCTACCATTGTCTTAGCTTAAAGCAATTAAACTGGCTTGAACTGCACAACTGTCTAACATATTTACACCTGACTACAGCCACACAAACTCATTCATCATCCGGAAAATTGCCCTACACTACAAAACCTACTACTACCCTACTGTCAAGTAAGGGACCTGCCTTCTAGTAACAGATTCTTATTACTTATAAATAAGGCAAATAATGTTGCAGGAGACTCACTCTACTCCCAATGCATTGCTAAACTCTGGAATACTATCCCCATGCAAATAAAACTCTCCGACAAACTCAATAGTTTTGAACCACTGCTTAAACAACATCTTAACTAGTCCTGGTCTTGTACATGCTCATCACAGGATTCACTGTACAATACTATGCAAATACTCTCCTTAAAAATAATATTCTCAGCCTTTTACTGAAATGACAAAACAGTTTTTATACATAACTGCTGCTTATATAAGTTTGGAGTGGGCTTTCTCTTTAGTAACTTCCACCTCTGTAAAATCTTAGAATGTATAAATGTAACTACTGTTTGTGTATAAATGTAAATAGAAACTTAGTGTACTCCACTGTAAGTAAATGGAGCTTTTCTCCCTGGGCCTCCACTGAAAACAGGTATTACCCAGTCGGACTTTCCTAGTAAACAAAGATAAGTTAACAAATAAATAAATAAATAAGTTTTTTTTTTCTTAAACAGTCTGCACTTATTTTAATTCACTGATGTTATCTTGTGATTCTTGTTGCCTGTATAAAAGCAAGTTGGTTTAAATAATGTCATTGCTGATGAAGTCTGCTATTACTTTTGTGAAACAAATGTCCTATATTGTAATACATCATTTGTTCTCTTGCATTGTCTCAGTTGTGCGATTGTTAACTAAATGGTACAGAGTGAAGGGAAAGAGAAGTCAGGGCCCTATATGGCCATTCTGATGATATTTACTCAACAAGCCTCCACTAAAATGGCCCATTTGTATTGTATTCTCTAAATCTCTTTTATGATGTTCCTATGTGTAAGTTGTTAAATAATATGTATTCTTTTACTGTATTCTCCTAATTCTTTATGATGTTCTTTTGTTCTTTAGTAAACAATGCTATAATTACTAATTTGTACTTGGAGCTTTTCTCCCCAGGCCTCTGCTGAAAATGGGCTACTAGCCCAGACAGACCTCCCTGGTACACAAATATCAAATAAATAAATACAAAATAATATAAATAAAATATTACATTTATACTGAAGGACTATTAGTAATTCCTCAGTGTGTTTCAGATTGTGTGATTGGGGTCTATATTAGTTCGCCAAAATCACATTGCAGCGAACACCTAATCATCGACCCTCATACAGCGAAATTTATTTCAGTGATTCACTGAATTTACCGAGGGCAGGGAAATACTTGCCCTACAACAAAACTTTGCCCTTTTTCTACACTGTAGTGCAATCTTAGAGTTGGTATATATAGTTAAGGGGGTGTGGGGGTGCAGCCTCCCACATCAGAGGGATGTGGCAGGGTGAAGCCCCCCACTTGGGTGGGTTCGATTTGCTTAGCTGTCAGTTCGTTCTGCTGTAGGGCAAGTATTTCCTTGCCTTGGTAAATTCAGTGAATCTCTGAAATGATTTTCTTTGAATTAGGGTCGATGAGTAGGTGTTCGCTGCAATGTGATTTCAGCAAACTAATATAGACCTGTGTGATTGATGTGCTTTTCAGTGGAGCTTGATTATCTAAGCAGATTCCATCAAACAAGTTTGATGGTAGAAACTATTTAACTTGCCTCAGTGCTATGCTACCCTGATGTAGCTTCTATTGCATAAGGTGGTACAGGGGGATGAGGCCCCCATTCATGGGGGTAAGGATGCTTCCATCTCAACTCATGAAAACTATTCCTTTAAAACATCTTTCATAAAATAGGCTCAGTCATTACATAATGCATAGCCATTCAATGAATAATACAGGTAACATTTTACTATAACAGCAGTAGCATTCAATGAACAGTAGAATAACTTTTTTTGTAAAAATAGCATTCTAAGAAAAGAAAGGAAAACATTTTATTATAACAGCAGCAAACATATTTCAAACAATAAAAAACACTGCAGGAAAAAAGAAAAGTTTTTTATTTGTATTTTCTTACAGGGACATCTCCAGCTCAAAATAAAAGCATACCTTTAATTTTCAAAAGTATGCATAGTGAAACAAAAAATTAAAAAGAGGGCCAGATTCACGATGGCTTGCACAGAGTCTAAGAGTAGAATAAGACTCCATGCAGCCATCATGTCCGACGAGCGATCCAGGAACAGCCTGCAGGGGCGTGCAAGAGAGCTCCTAAAACGGTTCTTACACGGACAGGGCCGGGTTATGCAAATAACCTCAATTGCAGGCGAAAGACATGCAAATGAGGTAGATTTGCAATTCAGGAAACCTGAACCTGTCCGAGTAAGAGCAGTGTTATCTGCAGAAATGTACTCAGTTGACAACTGAGTACCGTTCTGCAAATAGCAAAACAGAGCCGTGACAGCTCCAAATAAAGGTTGCATCCAGTGCAGGAAGCATGCCAATGGCCAAATATATAGCCAATGACAATGTTTCCTGATGCAATATGAAAAAAAAAAATGTATTCTTTTTCTCTGATTTCCGATGTTTAAGCGTAGCTCAGCGCAGCTGAAATGGGCTGCGCTTTAAAAACCAGAAAAATAAAAATTAAAACCCACAAATGTGGATTTTATTTAAATTGTTAATTAACAATGCAAGGGAATGGCAGGCTGAAGACAACATGGCCACCAAGTAGAGGTTGCTAAGGGGGGAAGCACAGTCTAAGAGATGTAACCAAGCATTAGTAGGCAATCCTACGCAAAGGAGGGTTAGGATAGTGAATCGCAGGTTTACATAGCAAATGAGCACAGTCAGTGGAGTGTAGGAGTAGGATAAGGGGAGTAACAGAGTAGAATATAGGTGACATCACGAGTGGGGTATGTATGAAAGAAGGGAAGCTCATTGGAGCAGAGTGGCATGTGTCAGCTGTCATTTACACATCATTGAAAGAGGTGTGTCAACAAGTAGGCTAGATAAAGGCAAGAAATGGAAGGTGTATGCCATGAATAACACCAAAGGTTCTTGCTGAGCGGGTATGCGCGCGTGTGCGCGCCTGTAAACCTGAGTAAGACAGTGTGTGCACGTGTAAGCGTGAGTGCGCACGTTTAAGCCGGAGTAAGCATGTATAAGGCAGTTTAAAGTGTTGTAAGCGCGTTTGCACTGGTGTGCACGCGTTTTAACCCGAATAAGCAAGTTGTAGTTCATGTAAGCATGTGTGCATGCGTGTGAGCTGCTGTGAGCATGTTTGCGCTTGTGTGCACGGTGCTGCCCCCCCGAGGAAACGGAAAGGAAATAGGAAGCACAACAAATAGTAGGAAGCTACCAGGGACTACTAGCAGAGCTAGCAGGTGAAAACAATCAGACTCAGGCAATTACACAGGCAGTACACTAGCCCAGCCCAGCCTAGCACTTAAATCTCTGCAAACAACAATCCATTATGTTTCTCACAAGAGACACTGCAGTAAGCTAATAGAAGTGAAAACTGAAAAAGCTTTACTGAGACAAAGAAATGTTAGGGGCTGCCATTGCTGTTATAAGGCGACATATGCACCATGCTGAGGATGGTGACAATGGAAATGCTGCTGGACAACCCACAGTGAGGAGATGGAGAAGAGTGTACAGGCCCAGGGTAACCTACCAGGGGCTACATGAGCTGGAGATAGTGGAGCGTTATAGAGTGGATAGAGACCTCCTGCAGCAAATTGTTGAGCTGTGCAGGCCACGCCTCACACACAGAACCAACAGAGGGGAACCCATCCCAGTGGAAACCAAGGTATGTGTTGGCCTAAGAATATTAGCAACAGGTACCTTCCAGAGACCAACTGGTGATATGATGGGGATATCACAGGCATCAGCATCTAGGGTACTGCACCAGTTCCTGGATGCTATGTCAGCACATGTTGGTGATCATGTATATTTCCCCAATTTCCATGAGGTATTGGCCAGCAATATGCGTCTCTTCCAGCAAATAGCGGAATACCCTGAGGTAGTGGGTGCAATAGACTGCACGCACATACACATCAAAGCACCAGCCGGTGAGCAGGGTAGGGTCGGCTTCAACCACAAGGGCTTCCCCTCCATCAACTGCCAGGTCATGTGTGATGCCCAGGGCATAATACTAAATGTGTGTGCTGGCTGCCCTGGAAGCTACCATGATTCCCATATCTGGCATCTGACACAGCTGTACCAGACATTTGCCAATGGGGACATCCCACATGGTCACCTACTGGGGGATGCTGGCTATGCACTGGAGCCGTGGCTGATGACACCCATCAGAAACACACACACACCTGAACAGGAACACCATAATGAGGCACACCCACAAACACGAAATGTAATCGAGCTTGTGTTTGGGCTGCTCAAGTCATGGTTCTGGTGCCTGGTCACATCTGGTGGAGCCTTGCAGTACTCACCAACTACATGTACCCAAATTGTCATGGTATGTGCTATGCTACATAATATGATCCTGCGAAAACAGCTGCAGCAGGACCAGCATAGGCCTGGGCCAAACAGCCCCCCACCATTGCCAAGGTCATCACAGGCAGAGCGTGACTCGGAGGAGGAACAACCTGAGCCTGCCCCAGTAGGCAGAAGGAGGCGTGCCCAGTATGCTTTGGCCTTGGTAAAGAGGCAACACATAGCACATACACTGGCGCAGTAGGAACTCTGGAAATGATACCTCTATCTGACTCGCACATATAGTAAAAGGGATGCCTAAGTTGACACTACCTGCTTTCAAACATGTACAGGGAGTGTAGTATGTGCATCCGACATAGGCAGCCCTGCAGCACCACCTGAGGCATGATTGCCATGTGTTAAGCAATTTAAAGCAGTGCTAAACAGCATTTACCACCATGTAGTATATGCAAACAGAATTGCACACACCAACTAGTGCAACTGTGGTCAATGTTGAGTAATATTGGGCAACGTCCAGCAAACTTGGTGAATATTCAGCAATGTTGGACAAGCCTGGTCTAAGTAGGGCATAGCTGAAGAAAAGCCAACATACTCATATTTTCTTAACTGGCCCTTAAGCAGTCTGGTCTGCTCAGTATGAAAATATAAAGCAGTGATGGGCCTCGAATCCAGGATACTGTGCACTATAGTTAAAGTACTGAACCACTAAACCATGACAGTATTGCAGTGGTCAGCCAGTATGAAGGAATGTTGGTAAGTCTATGCAAAGTATCTCATGGAAACCCTGCAGGCACAGCATAATCCCTGTTGAGTTATGACACAAAGGTGAGTCCTGCAGTAAGAACAGAACTTGACTTACAACACGCACACACAGTATAAATGTTAATATTGGTCATGTTCACACACATCCACAAATGCAGTGGACCTCAGATCGCAACATACTGAAAGGTCACACTGGGCATGCTCACACACTTGAATAAATGAGACAAATGTCAGGCAACAAAACATGGAAAGCCTGAACTGGGCATGCTCACACACTTAGGCTATGTCTGAGTACAGCAGTGGGCCACACATATCTGCCAGTTTCATGTGTTAACCCAGGAACCTCTCACTATCCAGTAGTCCGCCCTGTTCACACAGTTACATGACAACAGACACATATATAATATAGTGGAACCCTGTCATAATCAAATATGTTCTGCAGATACCTAAGTTGTTCATAGAAACTGGGAAAGCAAAGATGATAAAGACCTGCAAACAGTATCAGCAATAAATATTGTGCATCCTGAACATAAGCATAGGTTCAGAGGTCGATACTAGGCTATCTGCCCTAGGGCATGTACAAGCCTAGCCAGAGTGTGTTTGGCTTTTGCAACCCTGTCAGATGACTACACTGTGCCAGTGAATAGTAGGTCACACAAGATAGCCCATGTACGTCTAGGCTAGTGTGTCTCTGTCTAGCAGGGACACAGAAGATATCCCAGGGGTAAACATACAATCACCCATACAGCCATCAAGATGTCCCCTGTAGGTGGTCAGTGGGTGGCTCTGCCTATGAGAAACTGTGATCACAATCCGGAGTGAGTGGAGGCCCTGGGATAAGAATCTGTCCCTCCAGCATGTCCTATTAACATCTGTGCTGAGGTATATGTCCCTGGATTGTGTAGCTCCAAGGGAGTTGGATATACTGAGGTGGAGCATGTCCAGTAATTCTGGGTTGGGTATTTCTGTAAACAACAGGCACACATCATATCCGAGTAGGTGGTAAGTGACTGAGTATAGCTGGAGTTACTGCATCCGAACTGTGCAGGTCATCCGTGTGAGTCCCTACATCTGCTTGGTGAGGAACTTCTGTGGTCAGTACAGTTGCTGCAGGTGTTGGTTAAGGTACACCCCAAATGTGGCATTGTAACTAAGCATGGTTGTGATGAGTATAGGGGCACATTGACCTCACTCAATCTAGATGTGAAACCATAGGGGATAAGGTGGCTTATATAGAAGGTCTGTCCAACCAGTTTGGTAACGTGAATGTCAAAGGCGACAGTACAAACAAGTCATGTCCCCAATCACCTAACAACTCCTACCGTATGTAATGGAGTACTACCTATGTGGTAATGTGTGGGCATGTTGCTATTCCCAAAGGGGATGACTATGCAACTAATGGCATTTAGATGTAGGCCATGGCTCAGGCACCAGTCATCCATCTCTGTGAGACCCTGTTTGAGTATGCATGAGGCAGCTGGAGAGTTGATTATGGCACCCAGTTTGCAGTCAAGTGCGAACAAGGTCAGCCATATTCCCCCTGTGATAGCCTGTACATCAGACAAATATATACTGAACAAGAGCGGTCCCAGGACCGATCCGTGTGGGATGCTACGTGTAACAGGTGTATAGTCAGACATGGCACCTGCAATTCTGACCATGTGGGTGCTATCCCTCATCCAGGTAGCAATCCATTATGTGAGATATGTGTCCATATCGACACTGGTGAGCATATGCATAATGGACCAGTGGGTTATTGTGTAGAAGGGGTTTGCAAGGTTCAGGTAGGCTGTGTGGACAACTGTCCCTATGTCGATGGACCTGTTAACCGTCTAAAGAATACAAACATGTTCAAGAGGCAAGATCTGCCCACAACAATGCTGAAATGTGTAGGACACAGTGTCTGTAGGTTCCCGATGTCTATGTGTAAGAGACCCATGACAATACGCTCCATAGCTTTGCAGAACAGGCTAGTTAGGCTTATAGGGCAATATTGTCTGTGGTCCATTGTGGCACCAACTCTGTGGAGTGGGACCACTGTCACTGTATGCCATTCCATGGGTACATATCCTGTAGTAACTCCGATATTGCACAGTGATGTAATGTGAGGGTTACGTCTGTCATGAAGCTCGTGTAAGATGCATGCCGGGACACCATCTGGTCCCATTGATGCTGTGATGTATGCTTTGGGGAGGGCAGCACTCACCTGTTACTGTGTGATGTCAGGGAGGTTACACTCTGTTGGGATGGATAGTTGCTCCCTAGGGGGGATGGGGGGAGACATCTGCACTGAACCTGTTTGCCAAGATGTTGGCAATGCCAGTGGGTTCAGGGTAAGTTTAGTCAGTATGCAGTAACTCACAGCATATCAGTGAGTGTCCACCCAGGTTCCTGACATAACTGAAAAAGGCCTTGTGATAGTCCTATGTGTCTGGTGCAATTGTCCATGAGAAGCAGCCCTTAGATAAGTTCATGAGTGATCGTAGCTGTCTGCTAGTACAGATCCCAGATGCTTTCCCAGTCTGGGATTGTGCTCTATCATGTAGTAGCTTCCTCCTGACATTGTACAGCTTATTAATGGCTGGGGTCTACCAGACAGGTCCCCTGCCATTGGAGGAGTGAGTCCTGTTGTTATTTGGGATAGCATAATCCATGCAGTCCACTAGGTGTCCACAGAATGTGTATGTAAAGGATTCAGCAGTTGGAGCCGTATTTGCCACTGTTTCAGGGTCTCTGAAGGATACCACCTTGCTTTGGTGAAGTGAGATGTTGGCTCATGAGAAGTTCACCAAGATTACCCAAGATGGGTTTGTGGAGGCTATATGTATGTCCAGTGAGATATATGTATGTTCTGACCTTACCAATGAGGGGTATATCGCTGGTGTGGAACATAGAGTCCCCATGTTGGTGATGATCAGGTCCAATATGTATTCCCCCTTGTGGCTGTGGTGACTGGTTGTGCCATAGAATATGAATTTACAAATTGTAGCGACTGTAGGGTGAGGGTGTTGGGGCTTGAGTAGTATCCCCAGTCAATATTTGTGTATTTGAAGTCACCCAATATAATGGTGTTTGTGGAGACCTTCATATTCTCCACTGTTCCCAGGAATGCTGAGTGTGGTTCCTGAGTATGGGAGGGTGGTCTGTAGCAGGCAACAAACTGAAAGGCAGTTTTGCACAATTGTAGTTGTATATGTATGGTCTGTGATCCTTTGTGCAGTGCTACTAACCCGGAGGTGTGTGTATCTGTGATGTATATGGATACTCCCCCTAGTTGTATTGTCCGTTCCAAGTCCTGTGGTCAGAAAGCATGGTATGAAACATAACCTGGTAGTATTGGTGTGCATATGTGAGCCTAAACTAGGCATCTGTTAGTGCACAGATATCACTATCCTCCATATTGAGGAGAGTCCTGAGTGGCCGCAATATGAGGGTAACACATCTGGTGTTGAGAAGCATTACCCTTAGTGTCATTTAACCTGTAATGTCTATGGAGGTGGGTTTGTCTTTTGAGCCCTGCTCAGCAAATGCACTATGGTGGTAGCGAGATCCTTAGGCAGCATTCTAAGGTCCAAGGGTGACAGGTGCAAGCTGTCCATTGTGAAGCTATGTGGCATGTCGAGCATCTCACCACAGGCTGACAGACACTGTATCCCCTATGTTATCCAACTGTTAAACATGATATTTTTGTCTGTATACTGTGACATCATAATTGGTGGGTGTAAGATGCTAGACAAGGTCAGGGTCATACTGGCCTGGGCTAAATGATCAAAGTGTTCCTCCATGTACCATGTCATGTGGTCCAGGGAGTAACGTCTGAGGTTTTACGCACCAGCATGGACAATGATGGTGCCAGTCCTGTACTTCCTTCAGAGTGACCTGACTGCATGTGTTATGTGGCAGATCCTGGCACCCGACAGACAGCCCAAAGTGACTATTCCCATGTTTGGGCTGGTGAGTGGTACGTCAGTGTGTCTGACAATAAGTGTCGCCTATTACAAGTGTATTAGGTGTGTTGTTTAGCCCGAAGTGCAGTGACTGTGTGGCACACTGACATTGTGAACTATGTGATATGTGGGTATTGTAGTGGGGTAGCAGTTGTGTGTGTGCCTGCTGTGGAGGTCTCTGCTGCTTAGGCAGAGTTAATTCACAATATCCGAGTATGTCTATGTGTGATAATGTGGTTTGAGTGCTGTCGCCAGAGGATATGTGAGACTGATATGTGGTGTGTGTGGTTACCTTCACCACCTGATAGACTGTGCCAGTCATGGGTCGAGAGAGTTCAGCACCCTGTATGTCTCTAGAGGTGCATCTCACACATATATCTGAGTTTGTCGGGAGGAAGAGAGGGTTGTCTGTGTACATGAGGCAGATGTGACATTGTGTCAACATCACAATATTCACCAGCTGGACTGGAGAGTACACACAAAACCGACCCCTGGACATGCCGGGATATTATGATGACATACACTGTAGCCAGATCACAAAGGATCAGTAGGGTGTTAAGTGTGTAAAAGAGTATAACAGGGATTAGTGCTCAGGTTCGTTGGTGTTCTGTAAAGAGTAGCTGAGAAGGAGTCCAGACTGAATCATGACACCTCCAACAGCTATGTCATATATAGCAATGTACACCCATATATGTCCTGAGTCAGGGCCAACTGTACCTGACTGACAATGCCGACATCCTGACAGGCCCATATATACAGACCCACCTCCCACTGACGATAGTCCATATCATCATACCAGGAGATATCACATGTAGAATGGATGAACAGCTACCCCCAATACCAAAAGCATGGCAGCAAGTGGAATACATTGATTCCCAATATGTGTCATGCATAAACTACAGAACAAACAGATCCTGCACCTGAACAGTCAGCTGAGCCTCCCCCCCTACACAGGATGTGGAACTGTTGAATGTGTTACAGCAACATATGGCACTCCACACAAGTGTTGGTGCACAACACACCATGGGAAGTACACTCCAGTATGCCTATGATGTCTGATCTGCAAGGCCATGGAGTCCATCATGGTTGAAGTCATAAACAGAGCTATTGGAAGCTGACATACACACAACCCTACTAACTGTGGTATGTTCATGTGCGGATCATGGTTCCCAAACATGCTAGACTGTTTGCAAGGCAGCCACCCAGGACATCCTTTGAAAACCACATTGCCAAAGTGGTTAGAAAGACCTTCTACATAGCCCACCTCATCACGAAGGGTTTCACATCTAGATCAAGAGAGGTAATCATGCCCCTTTATTCATCCCTCATCAGGCCCATCATAGAATACAATGCCCCTTTTGGGATGTACCTTACCCGACACCTGCAGCAATCAGAAAGACCCCAAAAGTATCTCACCAAGAGGATCAAGGGTCTCAAACAGATGCCATATGCTGCTCGGTTAAAAAAACTCCAGCTCTACTCAGTTGCATATCGCCTACTTCGAGGTGATCTATGCCTGACATACAAAGCTATGTCAAATCCAGAATTAATGGACATGCTCCACCTCAGTAAATCTAAATCCCTTAGAGCCACACGCTCGAGGGACTTGAACCTCAGCACAGAAATAAATAGAACTTGCTGGAGGGACAGGTTCATAACCCAGAGGCTCCCTTCGCTCTGGAATAGAATTCCAGTTCATGTGAGGCAGAGCACCTCACTGAATCTCTTCAAGAAGAATCTCGATAGGTAGATGGGGGATCGTAGGTTTGTCCCAGGGATTACTCCCGTGTCACTATTAGACAGAGGCACAGTAAACTAAACCTTAAAAAGGGCACAGTATACTCAAATCAAGGGGTGGCGTAAGCCATACAGAATCGGGCTAGGCTTATAATTGCCCCAGGGCAGATAGCCTAGTATGAACCTATGAACCTATGAACCTATACATCACTGAACACAGCTACATGTGTCTCACATAGACTTTGAATAGCCCTTTATCAACATCCCAGACACATGTAGTACCCACAAAACCAACAAGCTGTGCATAAATATGTGTTGACATATGAAGGAATGTCAATGTATCCACAGATAGATCACACAAGATAAGGATTATGAGTTCCTGTTCAAGCTGTTGACACCCGACGACCCACATGGACCATTCCTGGAATGGCATAAAACAAAGTGTACACACATTACCATGTCCAGTCTGATGATGTTACCATCCTATAAATACAGCAGGAGAAGGGAAACCAGCCAGTAAAGCAAATAGCGTGCCGTGTTAATGCGTTTCACTCTAGTATCATAACATAATTAGGTAGGGGCTTAAATCCTGCAAACACTGACTGTGTGTGTGTGGGGGGGGGTGTATGTGTGCAATTGTCTTTGAAAGGAGTGCCCTTTTTGGAGACTGGGAAAACACACTAAAAGAGGTACATTCCTCTTTGGAAAGAATGATGATGTCACCATCCTACAAATACAGACGGAGAAGGGCAACCACCCAATAAGGCAAATAGCACGCTGTGTTAATGCGTTTCTCTCAAGTATCATAACATAGTTAGATAGGGGTTTGAATCCTGAAAATGCTGACTGTGTGGGGGTGTGTGTATGTGTACCATTGTCTTTGAAAGGAGTGCTCTTTTTGGAGACTGGGAAAATACACTAAAAGAGATACATTCCTCTTTGGAAAGATTGATGATGTCACCATCCTACAAATACAGACAGAGAAGGGAAAACACCCAGTAAAGCAAATAACACGCCATGTTAATGCATTTCTCTTTCTAGTATCATAACATAGTTAGGTAGGGGTTTGAATCCTGCAAACGCTGACTGTGTGTTGGTCAATGCGGTGTGGGTTTTGCTTTTACTATGGTATGACATATTATGATTACAACAGTAAGTGCATTGCACACATCAGGTATCTGCATGGCAAATATATATGTGTACATGTCCCCTCAATCAGTACATAGGTGTGAAGCCTGCATACTACATGAATACATTTGTTTCCATTGACAGGTTGTGCCGCTGCTTCTCAGATCGTAAGTCACATATGTATGTATGTGTCAAGGCCATCCACTGTCGCGATCTGTGGCCAAGGTCATCTGTGCCACACACACACCCATGACAGTTACTTAAGAGTAGTGTGAGTGAGGGTATATGCCTGGGGTATATGTCAGACATGTTCATACACAACAACGACTGCCAATAATGGACAGTCTTTATAGGTGTACAACTGCCTTGTGGATATGCATTCAGGCCTCTAATGTCTTATGTGATACACCTTGGGACTCCACAATACCTATGGATATGTGGATACCAAGGGACACATGACATAACATGAGGCGGTATTTACACATTGGTACCCAACATACATGTTGAGGGCTACCATCTATGTGGTACTGACGGGATAGTATGTATAGTACATGTGGATGACTATGCCATAGTCAGCTTACTGCTATACAGCATCTATCAGACAACAGGTATCTGTCTGTATGATACCCTTGTGTAGGATATGCATCCCATCCAGGGAATGCATTGTAGGCCAATGCATACATTTCCATATTTGGATGGACACATCCCTAGGTGTGTTTTCATGTACCTAAGGGGGCTATATGCCAAACAGGTGTGGTCACAGGAATGGGTGGCGGTCATTACCACTGGTTAGTGTTATAGTGTAGCACCGGAAGGATCCAACTGTTACTGAGTTCCCTACGACTGTGTGTCATTTGTCAGGACATCATCCAATGATTGCTTATAGTCATGCTGTTGAGGTTGTATATACTACCAGACTGCAAATCATTGACAGATATTAACGGTATCACCCACAACATAGTGTCAACCCATGTCATACATACATGTATAGCCATGTTAGTACATAACTGTAGTAGAATGCATACTGGCCATTGAAAGATACTATGAGATGTTAACAATGTGTACAACAGGGTATGCCACACGTCCCATGTGTTCACTATGCACGTACATGCAGACAGTGCACACCCACCATGTTCACAGATGTACACTTGCTAATCTGTACTGCACACATCACACACATACTGTCCACTCACTAACACATGCTAGCAACACATTACACTTCAGCCAAGTGGCACATGGGTGGACAATACATACTCAGACCTAACAGTGGTGTAAACAATGCTACATTGACAATCAGAGCTTTGATGCATAATGTCTGCTCAGATATACCTACAAGGATGTCATTACACTTTCCTGTTGACAACTTGCTAATATTGCTACACTGCTATAGTGTCATCCTGTGCATCAGCACCATGTTAGCCTGTTCCTCCATCAATGTTACAGATGACAGGAGGCGACACAGGTATCATCATATGCACAGGGCGTTTTGTTGTTTGCCAGAGCCTGACATTGACCCATCCAATTGACATGTCTGTGTGTGTGTGTGTGTGTGTGTGTGTGTGTGTGTGTGTGTGTGTGTGTGTGTGTGTGTGTGTGTGTGTGTGTGTGTGTGTGTGTGTGTGTGTGTGTGTGAGGGACAACAGTACAGCATGGGCCAATGTTGATGTAATGTGTGTGTAAATGTGTGAGCCCTAGTTGTTTGGTTAATGTGCATGTGTCTGCATGCACACAGCTCCACCATGTGGCTGCCATATACGGCAGTTTGTGGGACAGCCACAGGCTGTACCTGCTAGGCTGTGCAGATCACTGTCTCTGGCCACGTACACAGTACCTGTGCCTGGCAGGGGTGCTACGGACAGTATCGGGTACCAACCCTGACTGGGTACTGTCATCAGAGGCAGAGGTATGATGATTGGACCCATGCCCCTGCTGGGACTGGCCAGAGCCATGTGTACATGGTCTACTGAGATGGTCAATGGACAGGCCAGCCCCAGCATTGCTGGGGCTGGTACTGCCACTATGGGAGTGGCTGTGAACTGTGGGTCGTCCGCGACCACTGCCAGCTGTTGCTGTTGCTGGCATGTGTCCGTGTCGATGTTGCAACCATCCCGCATGGTCCGGGCTCATGGAAGACATATTGTGGAGGGCATCTAATGTCTCCCCCCAACGTCTATCAATGACCTCAGTGTAAGTCAGGATGGCACTGGCAAGGTCACTGATGCTGTCATTGATAGCGGTGTAATGTGCCCTCTGCGCCCTAAGTCCCTGCCTGGTGTACCGTTCCATATGTGCCTGAGCCTGCATTACAGCCCAGAACATACTGGACGTCATAAGACCTGTGAGGGCATGCCTGCCAGAGGCAATATGACCAGCGGTGCTCCCCCGAGAACCCCTGGACCTCTGCCTATGTGGTACCATTTCAGGAATAATGCTATGGCTGCTGTGAGGTGATGCAAGTGCCATGGGTACCACACTCTCCTGGTCAATGCCAACTGTATGCTGTCCCTCGCCTATGGCCATTGGTGGTGAGGGATGTATTGACAGTATGAGTGTGCACATAGATGGCATTGAACGCTGTGTACTGTCGATTGGCGGACCAACGACAGACCCTGTCAAACCTTCCTGTGCCAAAATACATGTCTCATCATCACCACTATTTGTGGCAGTGGCTTCAGGTTCCCTGCTGCATTTGGCCACCCCTAACTCAGCATCTGTGAGAGGAAGACAGGAAACACACTTTACGGTCTGCACATGCACACATGAACACATGCACACATGCACACATGCACACATGAACACATGCACACATGCACACATGCACACATGCACACATGAACACATGAACACTAATACACTCCTCACTACTGCACATACACACACACACTAGCAATCCAAGACATACTCTATAGTGGGTGAAGGTGGGTGTCAGTATCACAAGGTAAACAGTCACCACACACGTGTCAGCATGCAGAATATGTGTTGCACAAGACCATGCAGTGCAAGTGTAGACGCCCCTATTTAATGGCAGTATACATAGCTTTGACGCAACTGTGTAGTTGTTCAGTGATTGGCTACACCCTGGAACATAATGTGTACATGGACACAACATTGCTGTGCAAGTTTTATCAGCTCTGCAATGCCCTGTGCACCATCACTCACAAGTATACATGCCATGGCTGCATGTGTTATCTGTGTGACACATAGATATCCACGTCTGAGTACAGTGTCTGCATCCATAGCAGATAATAGTGGACACGGGTGTAGCACATGCATGCTATGTACACACACGGGATGAGTGGTGCATGTTGACGTGAAGGAATCCCAATGCTCGACATGGCCAGTGTACAGTGGTTATGGTGAGTGTGGGACATATTGCAGATATGTCGGTGCCAGACATGGCATGGCATGCTACACAACTGCAACATTATACACCACACATACCCAATGTGTGTCAAGTGACCTATACACCCACTAGCATTCCAGGACATATATGTGACACTTTGTTTGGATGGCGACTGCTGTGCATATTGTGTATACTGGCATATGTAAGCACACACACAACATGCTATGCATATTGTGTATAGGTGCATATGTTTGCACACACACAACATTGAGGTGCAAAGCAATTACTGCTATGAGTAGTACTGTGGTCACTGTAACTGGATGGGGTGTAGTACCCTGTGCCATCATCAACATGCATCTTGTGGTCACTCACAGCTACTAATGTGTGCAAGACCACCGCCTAGTATGCAGTACCTGAACTGCAGTGCCGTGGCTACGTTCACAATTACACAGCCACCTTGTACATGGGTGTGTGAGGTGCCCAATATGGAGCATTGCCTAACATGACTGTGTTATGTGTTGCAGAGTGTTGCACAGCCCCATGATAGGCCTCTAACCCTGAGGTACATCATGTGTGTGTGCATGACATGTGGGATACTGAAGTGTGACCTTACAGCGGGTGTGTGGTAATGCCAAATGTAGCATGTTTTCGTGTACTGCGTATGATGAACGTGTTCTGTTGTGTACAGCTGTAGCAACTATGCATATCCAATGTGCAGTACAGTGTTGCCACAATTGTGTCTGCTGCACTGTGCATTGCATGTGATTGAGGCAGCTACTGACTTTACTGAGATGATTGATGTCTCACAGCAAACATGCACAGCATGCATTATGTGTAAGTGTGTTACTTGTACATGGCTTACACCTCACCTATGACATGCACATTTCATTACCAATATTAAAGTGTTAACACACTCACCAGCATGTATCGTCTGCCCTGCTGTCACACCAAAGAGATCTATAAGAATATGACACAGTTTGTCAGTGGCCACAACTGTGGCATTGCTACTGTGAGTGTGCTAAACTACAGTGGAACAACAGTCAACAGTCACAGGTGTACAGATACTATTCCAAATAGTATTGCACATGATAGGCAGCACAACTGCTAAACACACAGTACACATCTCACATATGCATATTCTAACATTACAGGTAACGGTAGTCTACAGCAAGGGCATATTACCTGCACGCTCCATGTCACCCTACTGGGTGGCTCCGGCCTCCATGATGACACATGTGTGATGCTGTTGCTGCTGTAGGCCAGGAGCCACCACACTTAGGAGCAGTTCCTCCACTCTGGTGAGGGGGGATGTATGGCCGCCCCACCACCTGTGGCAAGCTGTTGCCTATGGATATCAGATGCACGCCACCAGACATGTCTAATTAAATCACTGCAGTGATGGCGTACCTGCTCATATGTCCGGTTATGCATGCCTATGTCATTTACCCGGCGAACAAGATCTTGCCACAGTGCAGTACGCTCATGCTGGTGCTGGCTGGACCTGGAAAAAAGCAGGTTATAGTGCTGCACCAGGCTGTTCTGTATTTCCTGCTCCTCTGCAGCTGTATATGATGGATTGCGTTGATGAGCCATAACCCTGGAAGACATATAAATATGTGTGAGCAAGTCATGTGGCACACTTAACATTATGAAGTACAGATATCACTTAACTGCCATATATAGCATCTATCTGTCTATCAGAGGATACACACATTCAATACCACATATCAGTGCTCAGCCCACAACTGGCTGACAGTGCCTGCCACACTCCATATAACAAACCAGTATACACCAGTAGTCGGCACACTGTTTAGGATACAATGCACAACCTCACCCCGGGGGTATATATCAAGCTAATGCATGAAGAAATATGTCATCCAATGCAATGAATGTAATGTACATTTACAGTATTACCAGTAAACCACCCTAGTCTTTGATGCCATACCCCTACCTAACATATGTGCACGGTTGTTAATATAGCTGGCATACTGCTGTAACAGAGTATACATGTTGCTAGGTACACACACATACCCTGTAACACACATGTGATTGCGGGCATGGTACAGGCATCATTATGCACACATCAGACATACATACAACACACAAATGTATGCTGACACAGATGAGCATTACCTGTGTACCTTATAGTACTGTGTGCCCCTACTTACAGATACCTATGCCTGAGGTATGTAATCTGTGCAGACTACAGGAAGCACACAAGACAGTGTTACCAGGGAATGTGAACATACACCATACTGTGCTGTTTAGGCCTACAGCTTCAGGTAGTACAACAGTTCATATGTGAGCTGGATTCACCAGCAGTACCACTTACTGAGCATACATGTATTGCGTCAGCCTACAATGGGACACCACAGTCGTACAAAAGGAACTACATCACAACATATGGCATCCTACTATGTCTGCATCCCAATAACTGACACATCTTTCTCTGGCCTCACACCTAGGACACAAGCTACCATGACAGACACAACCTCACACTGAGCTATCACACCTTTACAAACCTTGCACACAGTCACTGTCACACTCATTCCACCTCACATAGCAGGTATTGCACTGAGTACATGTGTGTGCATTGTGTCATAGGTAGGTAATACGCTATTGGCCCTAGGGCCTAGAGCAGCCTAGCCATATGCTACCCTGCCCTTTGACACACATGTAATGTGATTTCACTTGCTCCTGTCAACCAGATACACAGAGGTGACTCACAGGGCATATTACCTATCTCCAAAACAATCATCAGGGGTATTTATGACATCTGCTAATGAGGAGCCTTGTTTGTTAATGCTGGGTGGTTTAGTCCAGAGTATGGCATATTTGTGGATAGGAACCTGTACCTCCAGCATGTGCTGTTTAGTGAGGTGACAAGGATTAGGGCCCTAGGTCATGTAGCCCGGAGGGATTGTGAGGTGTTGTCATGGTGGTTGGCCGACTGCTATGGGTGTGACATACCTCTGTATGTCCGGCAGTGGTAACCTCTAGGTGGGCGGTATGCAACGCACTCTAGCTATGGTTTTGTGAGCCAATCTGCAAAGGGCATGTGTTTGAGGGCAGTATTACTCTTTGTTAGGTACGTCTGTGGCCTTTCCACTTGCTGTAGTTGTCATGTGAGGTACATACCACATGGGGTATTGTGATGAGTAGAGGGGAACACCGACCTATATTTCCCTAGATGACACACCTTTTGTGATGACACATACCACATAGATTACAAGACTAGTGTGGCACTATGATTATCAAAGGGGAGCCTACTGTCCACCTGTGTCCCATGTTCCCTTCTGACACCTTCAGTGTTAGGCAGGCTACCACCTATGTGGTAGTTACTGCGTAAGGTGTTTTGGAATGGGGTATGGAACTGCAGTATCAACACTGGTGTTCAGTCCATGCCTTGGACAACAGGCACCTGTTGCAGTACATATGACCCCGTGTCTCCCTCTCTCTCTCTCTCTCTCTCTATATATATATATATATATATATATATATATACATACATATATACATATCTATACATATCTATCCATATCTATGCATATCTATACATATCTATACATATCCATACATATCCATGCATATCTATACATATCTATATATATCTATATATATCCATATATATACATATATATCTATATATATTTATATATATCCATATATATCCATATATATCTATATATATATATCCATATATATATATATATATATATATATATATATATATATATATATATATATATATATATATATATAAATATATCTATATCTATCTATATATGTATATATGTATATATCTATATATAGATCTATATATCTATAATTCTATATAGCTATATATATCTATATATGTATATATCTATATATATATATATATATATATATATATATATAGATATACACACATACATCTAAACATCCATTGCTGTACATATAGCGGCACATATAGGCACATATACTGCCCACATTTCATGATGGGGATGTCAATTATGCAACAGTTGTGAGACATACGGTTATGTAATACTATTGCACAATGTTGTGCAGAATGCATTCTGCTGTCCATAGGCCATATAGCTGTAGCAGGCTTCACTGCCTGTAGCTCAGTCCCACAGCGTTTAATCACCACATGACATATACCGGCACGGCTTGCTGTCTGCAATGCCACACACTACAACCTACATACATATGTGCACATAGCAACCTTCAGCAACATACATATGTCCAGCCTTCATTAACAGTTGCAGTATGTCTGTTGCCCTATGCAAATGTGCATGTACATATAGATACGGACTGCTGCCACATATGGATGATTCACAGTATGTAGAGTACCCTTCAGACACATCATTCGGATGTCAGCAAATACATATCTGTTACATACCTTACCTTTGTATTCCTCACCTCCGTCTGTTGTAGGTGTTGAAATTTTTTTTTTTTTTTTGGTTTTGGTTTCCTCTGTGTGTTGGTCTTTCTTTTCAGTGTCTGTCTCCTACTGCCTGTTTGTATCCATCTGACTGTCTGTCTGTCTGTCTCTCTGTCTGTCTCTCTCTCTCTCTCTCTCTCTCTCCCAGTTGGTGCAATGATATAATTGCATGTATGGACAACAGATGCAGGCTGCTTTTCTAGGTATCTGCACATGTGCATGTGATGGCCTCTGCACCAATTGGTGCCCACCATTTAGTAATTGCTTGCAGCCTGCTGTGTGGTAATTGCAGTTCTCACTGTGATTTCAGGACACTGCTATAAAATGATAGGTTAGGTAGGCATAGCCCTTTCAGTTTTGCAAGGTGGGGACCATGCTTGTTTGCTGTGGACACTGTTGTCTCAGTCAGAAGGTTGGTATATGTCTCATATCTGAAGCTGGGTTGTAGCCAGTGAAATGCATGTTGTACTGAAATCTGACTGTTGCTTCTTCCAGTACACTCTTCTCAGTGTGTAGGTTTACTCACACCTCCTAATGCTAACACTGGATACATGGTAGTATGTACTTTCTTTTCGAATTAGAGAATTAACTGGCATACAACAGTAGTTATTGCAATGTATTCCTATGGCTTTCCTATTTTCCCTTTACATTCACTCATTGTAATGCATGTTATATTTCTTTCAGCACCAAGTTATTGTATATCTGCTGTGGCTTAGTGGTACCTCATCTAGACTGGTGAGTCCAAGGTGTGGGGTTTGAGACTGACAAGGGTATTTTATTTTGCTGCTGAGCAGTACAATGGCCCTGTCATAAGGAGTGACTAAGGCACTTTTAAGCAGTTGTAAGCGGGTTTGCGTGGGTTAGCGATGCTTAGCTAAGCTTAGCTTAGCTTATTTTATTTTAGCAATACTAAGCTAAGCTTCTCTTAGCTTATCATATCTTAGCAATGCTAAGCTAAGCGCACACATGCGCACACTGGTGCAAACCCGCTTACTACTGTTTACAAGTGCTCACTCCCGCTAACCCCTGTGCTCATTTCTTTGACAGAAAAGTAAATGGGGAGATAGGAATGTGGTGATAAAGGGTGCACAAAGAGGGGAAGACAGCAGGGAAACCAGCTCGGGATGTACAGGATGGGTGTGGAGAAGGTCCATAGCTGCCCATTTCTTTACCAGCAACAGCTGTGCATATGCAATACTTTAGGAGGGATATTTGAAACATTCCACCCCTGAGAGAGGGATGAGGACAACTAAGTATGTTGTACTACCAATTATGAATATCAGTCACATGCACTGTTTGTGAACTGCTACACTGTCATTACTACGTTACTCACTTCTGAACAGTTTGTGGTTTGTTTGTGTTGACATTAGCACAGCCTGCTCAGGAAAACTGGACATATTTCACTACTGTGTATGCCTACCTACACCCTTGGTTGTGCCTGACTACATGGGTATATAGTACCTTTGGGTAGGGGTGCAGAACTGCAGAGTGCATTATTTATTATCGTGTGATGTTTATCTTGCTGAACATGCAGAGTTGCTGTGTACCTGTAAGTCTATAAAGGCTAGTAATCTGTCTGAGTAGCTCCCACCTATGGACATATCCAGATGTTAGACAGAGGTTAGCCTAGTATTCATTGACTATGCACCACACCAGTCTTTTCAGCACCTGAACAATGGCATTGTCACAGGTGGTTGCTAGCAGTACATGGCTAAATACTTTGATATTTCTGTGTTGTACTCCTACATAAGGGCTATTCACAGAGTGTGTAACAGCAGACAGGCTGATATGCCTGTGTGTTTCTGACTCTTCCAGGCCTCAGATACTCTCAGGTATATATTTGAACAGCCTCAGGAAAAGGTACACATCAGTGGGATACACCTGTGATATATTTCAGATATTTTCCAGTTGCGACTTTGGGGGATTCTGAGCATATGTATTACTACACCTTTTCTGACATGCAAGCAGTGTCTACTCTCACTTATTGACATTTATCATTAAGTGGAATTCCCCACCTTTCTGCCTACTGTTACTACATTTCACAGGGAGTCTGAGGGGCACAGATAACATTTGTTTGCAAATCAGGGACATCCCTGTAAACCAGTCACAGTTGGGAGGTCTGGCCTCTGACCTATTCAAATATGCCAGTTTTTATCCTGCTCTGATACTGTGTGGGGTTTGTAAGGTGCCACTGTAACATTATTCCCTACTAGCATGGCTGGTTCTCTTTTCACAGTCATGTCATGCAATTCCACAACACTTGCTGGTTAAGGGCCACAGAACATGATTTGTGTTATGCCATTCCTATTCTCCCTTTACATTCACTCATTGTAATGCATGATATATTTCTTTCAGCACCAAGTTATTGTATTTCTGCTGCAGTGTAGTGGTACTTCCTGCAGACTGGTGAACCCGAGGTCTGGGGTTCAAGACTGACAAGTGTATTTTATTTTGCTGCTGAGCAATACAAGGGCCCTGTCATACAGAGTGACTAAGGCACTTTTAAGCAGTTGTAAACGGGTTTGCGTGGGTTTGCGCTACGCTTAGCGATGCTTAGCTAAGCGCACACAAGCTCACACTCGCGCACCCCCGCTAACTACTGCTTAAAAGTGCTTACTCCCTCTAACCCCCGCGCTAATTTCTTTGAAAGAAAAGAAAATGGGGAGATAGGAAAGTGGTGAAAAAGGGGGCAGAAAGAGGGAAAGACAGTAGGGAAACCAGCTGGGATGTGCAGGAAGGGTGTGAAATGGGCAGCTATGTATGGGGCGTAATTTTTTTGTGGGAACAGATTGCCCTTTTTTTTTATTTTTTTTTTCAGATGAGAGTGGAATGTGAGGTAGGGGATGTAGTTATATTTGGGGAGGTAGGTAGGGGAGGTAAACAGACAAGACAAACAAGACGCATACAGGGGTGGAATTTGACACATGGGGTGGGTGAACACAATTGACGGGGAAGGTTGTTTGGAAATCGCAAGCCCATGAGCCCACAGATGGTAACAGTGGAACTGAGATCCCCACCCATGGGCAGTCACCACTGCACCTTCACAGCCCCGAGCGTGGCTGTGCTGGGGCCTGAGTAGGATGGGCAAGCTCACCCAAGAGACGCGCCACTCTCGCCTCAAGCTGGCATAGGGGATCAGCGACTGAACGCTGGATCTCCCTACGCACCACAGCCTGGACCCTTTGAAGGGTGACAGGTGGCCCTTCTCTGCCCACGCTTGCATGGGGGGATGAGCCCCATCCCCTGCAGTGCTTCCACCCAAAGGTGACACAGGACCAATGGAGGAGGGGAGCCTGGGCTGGGCACCGGAGCTGCTGGTGCCAGGTCCACTTGCCAACTGAGGAGGGACAGGTGGGTCCGCTTGGACCGGCCTTCCCATACATTCTGTGATTAGGTGTGTTTCATTACGACATGAACAACAGCATTCCAGATTAGTTGTAACAGCATGCAGTAATATTCCCATTAACCCAACACACCAAGGTTCCAACAGTTGAACAGCAAGCATAACACATGCATATATTGAACAACAGTGGATATTCCAACAGCATGCAGGGATGCTTGGTAGCAACAGGCCACCATGAACTTGGTGTTTGAACAGGGCACATGCATCAACATGAATGCAAATATTTATAAAACAATAGGACGTATGTCCCAACAAATATTTAAGATTACACATACCCATTGAGGTGTGGAATTGCATGGTTTATGCACAAACAGTAGGGTATAGAAAAAAACACGGTTAACATCTTATAATCACATTTACTCTATACTACATTCCTAGTGACTGCAAGTGTATATTCCCTACATGTATTATTACACTTGCCACCATGCATTAGGTTGTGTAATGGGTTTGGCTAGTTCAATATATACTTGACCTATATCTAACATACTAACTGTCCAAGATGCAGATGTTACTGCTACACATTTCATGATTGCATTTATATTTCTTTATCTACATATCTGGATGTTTTCACATGACATTTTCACTTCAATTTGTACAGAACCCTGCATTTATTGACGCACACTCACATTTCTGGGGAACATATTAGCATGCTACTCGTGTGCCAGATTTACTTATGCATGCCAGCCAGTAACTGACTGTTGAGGACTGTATATATGCTTCACAGCTACTAGCACTTCCATCACCCACTGTAGATGGGACTGCAGAACTCTGGGTTGCCAGCACTTTCTAACACAGTACTATTTGTATAATGCAAGGGTACAACAACATTTCAAACTAAGTGACACACACTCTGGGTTTTAAACCTTTATTACTGACATTACACACTTTTCCACAGGCTCACTCCTTTATTTGTTATAACAGTGCATATGGCAGACATATTCAAGACATATTATACCTTTATTAATGGGTTAGAGCACACTTTTGCAGGCTCACTCACATATATTATATGACAGTACCTGCATAGATTTTATTCCAGACATATGTTACCTTTCTTAATGGGTTACTACGCTCTTTTTCTGGCACTATGACTATTTCGTATGACAGTACATGCAGAGGACTTATTCAGGACATTTTATGGCTGTATTATTGTACTACAACACTTTATTTCATGATCTTTCCCCTATTTTATATAACAAAACATGTAGAATTTTCACTAACCTGCCTGGTGGCACAGCCTTTGCAGCCTATCAGCATAGGCTTGCTGATTTGCAGCACGGTCACCTGCAGCTGTGAAGTAAATGAAGGGATATTGAGACATACCCATCCGTTATACAGAATCAATTATCAATTCTTACATACTGCATTCTATGGCTACTTATCCAGTCGTGGGGCATCCTGCATCCCGCAGGCCTCCTGTATCCATTGGTTCAGACGGTCCTCCTTCCGTCTCTTCAGGTCTGCATGGTGGTGACGGACCTGCTCACCAGTGCGAGGAACGCCTGTGGCACTGGTGAGGTCATGAGCTAACCGGTTCCAAGCCTCAGCCTTGTACTCCATCCCTTGGAACTGGCCCTGCAGGAGTCTGGACTCATGACGGTGGACAAGGAGCCAAACCATGTATTTCGACCCCTCGATGCCCCAACGCTGTGCTCGGAAGCGTGAACCCTCTCCTGCACCTGCCATTCTGACTGCAAATGTGAGCTACAATCAGTTATGGTGAGTATTCCCGCCTATGGAGCTTAAATATGCCGCATTTCCCGCACTTTTTTGTGATTGACCGTTTTTGAGAATTCTAGGCTGACTGCAGACATGCTTAGTAATGGTTAATCTACCATTTCTAAGTATATGTATGCTAATAGTAGCTGCTTCTTTTAAGCTGTCATGGCTTAGTGGTTCTGCACTTTGATTATGATGCATAGGGTCCTCGGTTCGAACCTTGTCATTCTTTTATTTTAATACTGTCTAGACAGGCTAGAGGGTGTGGCTGCGTTTAAGCAACTTAGCACTACGTTGCTCCCCGGTGCCCTATGGTGCCCTGGTTGGCGCAGTGCGCACGTCCGTGCAAACACATTGCACTGGGTAAAGCGCATTTAAACTTTGGCCAACTCTATTGCACTGGGTAAAGCACTATTAAGCTATGGGCACCTGTATTGCACTGGGTAAAGCGCTTTTAAACTTTGGGCACCTCTGTTTAGCTGGGTAAAGCACTGCTTAACGGCATGCTATTATATATCTTGATCCTTTAAAAATATATATTTTGTTCACTGATACATTGGCCATTTCACTGATTTTACTAATATTTTAATCATATATGTCTGATATTATTTCATATACTGATTTACAACATAAATACAAAGGGGAGTGGTGAGAATCAAACCGTGAATGCCTTCTCTTTGTGCATACGCTCTACCATTACACTATTGCAATTTGGTGTGATTTGCATAAACATTCTTTCTTATGCTCTTCCATGCCGGAATTGCTAACTACAGCTAAGCAATGGGCACACCCGTGCACGCACACATAAATACGGGCAGCTATATCGTGGATTTAAAAAAAAAATGTATTTCATTTATATAAGTGTGATGGGGGTTTACAGTGTCAGAGAGTGTGGTGTTGGGTGCAAGTACATTTGAGCGAACTCGCTCTTGTGTGTTGACATTATGCTTTTTAAAACCTTGCAGGGGCGTGGACATTTAGACTGCTCGGCAGTCGGACATACCCCCTGCTTTCCTACTCAGTCTGTATAAGAGTCACAATTGAGTCAGCTTGCCCTCATGAATATTCTTGGCACGCTGACATCATACTGTTCAACTGCAGCCTCCGAGTAAGACATATTAAGTCTTACACGGAGGTTTCGTGAATCCGGGGGAGAGTGTTAAACATTGAGAATACTAATTACAGGATAGCAGATGATTCATTTTACAAATTACAAACATTATTATATATAATTAGAAGTCAAACTAATACACAAGGAAAAAATGACTATGTAATTCATTTATGTTATTCCTTCACTGATTAGTTAAAATGTATAATAAAAGTGGCAACAAGCTGAGTAAGAAAAAAAGAGTACAAGTAATGCAGAGAGTAGACTATTTGTGATAAGTTTAAATTTCACATTTACTGAAGACGAAACACAATTACCTATGGTATTGTTGAGGCAACTTATTGTGCACAACTCCGGATAGCACATTTGGAAGCCAGGACTATCACATTATAGAACTTAATAAGACAGAATATTTATTACATCCGATAGAGCTGGATATCTGAATTAGCTGGTTGTTTTATGAAATGCCGATTTACAAATCCCGAGGATTGGAAAGAATGAAAAATAATGCCTAAAGCACAGTAGGTTGAAAAGATTAACTTTTAAGTGTGTTTGGAGGGGCCAAGCCCCCTTTACCCCCAAAGTGAAGGCAAGGCCACACACCCCTAAAACTACATATACTGATTCCATGGTTGTACCAATCTGAAGGAGAGTCTCCCAGAAGAAGTGAATCATTGCTGCCACACTCTTAGAAATCACTCCAGCAATGATGAAATGGCAGTGATTTCCTATGAAAAACAGAGATCATATTATGTTCCTTTGTGTTTTTTTCTTCAATCTTCTGCTGCCTGGGCCATCCTTATGCATAGGTGAACTAGGCAATCACCTAGGGGGCCATGCTTGCATATTTTATAGGAGCGCTCTTTCCACATTTATTAATTTAGTTTTTAGAGCAACATTTCTAAAGAATAAATAAAGTGACCCTACTAGGAAAAATCTGCCTGTAGCATATTGAGTACTCTAGGGGGTGGTGCTGTACCTTATATTCACTCTAAATGTTTTGAAGTTGTGGAAGTACAGACTTTGCAACATTCAAATGTAGGCACAAAGGCACCTGAGTTGATTATTTTATTTTATTTTATGTTTCTTAGTTGTATTTACCCAAAACCTGAGTTGATATACAAGGGTCATCGTGCAGAATTCTTGACAGGAGTGGAATGTGTGGTATGATAGGTGTTATTGTTAATTTTTTTTTAATTTTTTGCAATACCGGCAGTAATTTACCAAATATTTGGACAATATTGAGATGGGAGAAATGGTGCGGTGACATGTGGTTACTGCTTTTACAATGCTGGCAGTGAGTAGTCAGATATTTTGGTAGTTTTAATCTGGCTTTGTGATTTGTGTGGATCATCTTGAATAAGGATGTATTAACGTGTGGCAAATGGTTATTTGGTCTGTGGAAGCATGCCTCTCAGCCTCTTATCAAGAAATCTACAATAACAGGTGGGGTATCAAAGACTAAAACTGTAGACAGATTTTAAATATTGTTCTTAAAAACTTAGAAAGTTTCTAGTATAACAGAAATTGTGTTAACATGCATTTTCTCAGTGATTTGTCAGAAGACCACAAATTTTATGAGGAACAAACCAAAAATATAAGGCAAAAATCTGGATATTCTATGAAAATCTGGGCAGTTGAAAGGTATGTGTGGAGATGAAATAATATTACATAGCCATGAGACATCATGGCTATAACTGCTGGGTGGTGGTTGTGGTTGGAGTTGGCTGGATGAAATTTACTGATCCTCTTGTCATTTGTTCAGCTTTAAACAGTCACTTTCTGGCTTAGCAGAACTAGTGTGCATATGCGGGAAGTAAGATGGACAGACAGAGTAAGTATAATTGCTGTGGCTGTCTTCCCTGGTGAAAAACGGTTATCTGTCTGCTGTGGTTTCCTTATTATTTTGGTTTTGTGGGACTTATATGATTACATGAAGCAACATGCAATATTTTAATGTTCAGCAACTGTTTGTTTGTAAGAAAGGTAAATTACACCATCATCCTCTTTTATCACAATTTTACATCTAAATTTTACATAGAAGAGGCTGTAATTGCTTGGTGGGGAGTTTCTGGGTTAAAGTAACTGACCTTGCTGACACTTGCTAAGGTTAACACTCATACCTCAAAAATAAGGGATAAAGGCATCACAGAACACCCAGACTATAAGAACTTCTGGGGGACCAATGGCCCCAACCAACCAAGATGTACAAGTGGATTTTAACATGGGGTTATCAATTGCTTATGCCATGAACTCCACCAAATCTAAAACCGTCTGTGCTTATAGGTGTACAGAGAAGGCATTTGTACTTGTGTAGGGGCTGGGGATGATGTCATTACTTATTTAACATTCGACTCAAACCTCAGAGGCCACTATATCTTGTATTGAGCTGTGGACAGTGTGGTCATTATTTCAACTTTCCTCAAAAACTTCAGATGCATCCACGGAGGATTACATTAGCTTTATATGAGCACTGTACTATGTCTAGAAGTAACAAGTTGGAAATATTGTAATCATTATTTTTTATTCATTTTCCTCGTATTCAAAACATCTGGTGCAGATAGAGTTGGCTATCTTTTGAGAGAGAGTAAATAAGCATACTGTTTATATATGGTGACAGCAAATGTTCTGCTCTGTTTGTCTTTACAGTTTTGTTCCAGTCTAACATTAGAAGGGTACACAGAAGGTGGCTATATTTTGGGGATAGGGGATGAGGAGGCATGATGTATATAAATATGACAGCAGCAGTTTAAAATGTAATTGTAATTGTAACTGTGGGTATTTATGCATTAATTATAATTCCAATTTAACAGCAGAGGGTGATATACAGAAAGTGACTACTTATTTTGAGGTGAGTGTTGGAGGCAGGTACTATTCTCAAATATATATATCCTCACAAGAATTTGCCTTCTCAAGTTTATTCTTAAGTGGTGTTTGGTCAGCTTTCGATTGAATTTCTCTTCCCTATGCTCAATTTCTGTTCAGGCCATCACGGGATCAAAAACTTGGAAAAATTGTTCTAAAATACATCTCCGAGCATCCATAACCCTATGGCTTCTGTGTGACTATCAGCCTCTTGCTTAACTTAATGATTACAAGGTAGTCTTGGTCAAGTAGGATGTGCTGAAATGATGTTGGAAAAAGCAGAGTTGAAGAGTAAGACTGAATTTCTTTCCTTAATAATGTTTTTTTGTCCAGGTATTAATGGATGAAAGGGTTGTTTAAAAAAACACTGAAATGCATCTCAGAGCATCTAGAAACCTCATGGCTTCATACCATTATTCCCACTACAGTTACTACAGTGTAGTCTTTGTTGGTTAGGATGTGCTGAAGGAATGCAGTTAAAAATAAAGTTGAAGAGTAAGGCTAACTTTCTTTCTTTGACTATGGTTTTTGTTTAAGCAATCTGTTTAAATAAACTCTAAAATTCATATTGGAGCATCTGGAAACCTCATTGTCACCTGGCTTAATGTACTTGTTTCCTCCATAGTTGTTAGACAGCAGTCATGCCTAGAGAAAAGATCTTGGATGAATGAATGAATGAATGGCTACAGGCTACAGAATGAGTGAACAATTAGCTATTTTGTGAGAAAAAGTAATTAAAAAAGTAATCTGGATAGTGTGAGAAGACCAGGATGGGTTGAGTAGCAAGGGGTGGGAGGCACCATGGAGCCATTTCACCTAACGTGCCAGATTAAGGCTGGCCCTGACCCTGGAGGAATTTTACCTCAAACATCTGAAGTGAAGATGAATTAGACAATTCAACAGTTATAGTTTCAATGTAACTGAAAATGTTTTTAGCACACTTTTCAATGGCAGAGAGCTCTGTTTTTAGTGAATTTATTCCAAACGTATCTATATTATGCAGGATATTTATAGATACCAATTCTATTCTTGGTTTTAAGAATGTTAACTAGCCTGCCAACAGAGGACATGAGCTTGTGCTTTATTTCTTGCCATGTGATAGTGCTCAATATGGTTGGATGATTTGTGACACTTGTAGTAAGACCATAGTCAACTAAAATGTCAACAAGCTTTATATGATATAACAGGTCAAATACTTTGAACAGATCTTAGTAGAATAAACCAGTAATTATACCTTGGATTAGTTGATTACCAATGCATTCCATGACATCAAGAGTGTCTGGGTTGGTTCTGTGATTCATCCTAAACCCATGTTGAGTCTGGAGCTGAGATTGTAATGTATTGCATGCTTCACTGGTTAAGCGTTTACATAATTTTTGAGAATTTTTGATGAGTGAGAGGGTGTGGCATTCAGTCAGTTGTTACTTAGCACAAGTGAAAGGCTACAGTTGTAGGGCAGGACACTCACTACTTGTGTTCTAGATTTCAGAGATATGACCTTCCTTGATGGAGTGGTTAAACGTGATCTGGAACTTACAAAAAATGTTTAAAAATTCAGGATGGAACTTGCCAAGGTTGCTGCTCCCAATTTAAATTTAAGTAAGAGCCTATACATCAAGACTGATTAAACAATGTCGATAGTGAAGTCATGGAAATAAGGATGTGAGGATTCATAACATATAATTTATTGTCCTTGAGTCATAATTTTTGTAATGGTATCCTGGAAATGTCCTTGTTCATGATATGGGGGATGGGGAAAGGGCCAAATTTCAATAGCTGGACAGTGCACTTCCAAGGTTAAAGTTGCTGATTGTTTCATTTGTAATTTAATCATGGAAATGTTTATCAAATAACACACTGGTTTCCTTATCAATTCCTGGGAAGGAGTTAATTTATGAACCACATGTCTACACCTACTACAGCTGAAAAGACTATGAAGATGCCATGAAGGTGGAAAAATAGACTACTTGTTATGGTAGCAAAAGAATGAGAATTACATAAGTGTATCAAAATTAATTATTCATATATTAGGCACTGTCATACATCCATTACATAAACTTAGAATGGAAATTGTATTTTACTTGACAACCTCTGTATAATTCAGTATAGTATAGTATAGTATAGTATAACAGTATAACCAGTATGATCAATACCATATGCATTCTCTGCAAATAGTCAGTGATTTTCCAGAACTGCTTTTGTTTATTGACATAAAAGTGTTGCTGATAAAAGAAAAAGAACTTTTGTTAAGTGGAGACAGCAATCTTAGTTTGGTTGGGTAGTGGTATAAATTTAACATCCTTAGATTTAAATTAGAATGATGATAAGCATACTACAAATAATCTCTGTGTATTATCATGGAAGAGATAATGGAAGTAACCTGAGAGGACTTAATGGAATTGACTTGCCTTTCATATAGAAATACCATGCTATTCATAACACTAAAGAACATGGACTTGAATCAAGTAATGGTATTGTGACAATTTGAGTAGGGATGTCCAGTTAGCAGTCTTCAATATTTTAAAAAAGTATGGCTTTCTTATATTTTTGGAATGTCTCTAGAGAAGCAGCACTTAGTTTCTTTAATTATTTTGTAGTAAACCCAAACATCAAATGTGGAACAACAGCAACAGGCCTACTCACTGAATGATATGTCCATGCTCAACCTCTGATCATTAAAAATCATAGGGCAAGCCTTTTGAAAATCATAGCAGAAGGTCCAAATGAGGAGCACATCATTATCCTTTCAAATAGAAGGTCTTTGGATACTAAACTCCATATAGTTAGTAAAAAGGAATCTTTGTAGAGTTTTATTTCAGTTATTTATTAATGTATATACTCTTGAATGGGTCTATCCTTATGAGAAAAAAACAGAAGAAAATGAGTAAATCTAGGAGAAGCAAGGCAAAATCTGAACCCAAATCATAGTGCTATGTCCAAATTTTAGCAGATAAGTGGTATGGATAGTTCCATAGTGCCTATCATGACAACATTTTTGGGATGTTGAAGTAAGATCCTAACGAGGATGCTGTTATGCCCATATGTTTTAACTGTCCTGGCTGTGAATGATATAGGCCAACCTACAACACTTAGGTGGTCAGTGACTAGACTGCAGTAATAACTGATGTTGTGGTCCAATTGATGTAGAGTGGCACAGTGGTGCAGCAGGTAGCGTTGCTGTCTCACTGCAAGAAGTTTTCACGTGGTGTGGAGTCTGAATGTCTTTTCTCTGTTTGCATGGGGTTTCTCCAGGTACCTCAGTTTCCTCCCACTTTCAATGACATATAGTAGGTGGATTGGACAATCTATGTAAATTGGCCATAGGTATGTGTGCATGTACATGTGTGCTGTATGGATGAAGAATCATGGCAGAGCTAACCACCTGATGGTGTAAACACCAGATCTAGATTATTGTTATCGCTGATGTGACTGACCACATGCGTAAAATGGGAAGAAAGTGGGTTGTGGATGGATGCATAGATGGATGAATGAATGGATGATGTGGCCACCCATAATAATGAGTTTAGATTTCATGCTAGTGCACAGTTAACATTAAGCTTCTTCAGCTAATGTCTTATGCATTGTTAAGATGAGTAATTGTTTTCATATTTATATAATATGCACAAAGGAAAACATTATTTAATGTTATTTTCTCTTAACTGAATGAATACTTATTTCACTACTCAATGAGTGGTGTTAATAAAGATATTAAAATAGTGTGTTATATTTCTTACCTTCAACACTTTCCTGGTGCACAAAGGAAAATGATGTCTAAGATACTGGATATACATGTGAAAAATAAAACATATACTAAGTTTTCCATTAAACCAGTTGATTATTTGAAAGGTAATGCTCATTATACTTTGAGGCTATTTAGAGATGTAAGGGAGGGTGAATTGTATAAACCGGTCTCATAACAAAGAGGCTTCATCAAAATTGCCCAAATGTTGCATATTATACTGAATGATTTTGTTGTATATAGCTGATATAATGTAATTTATTTATTTGTTTAGTAAGTAAATGAAATAGCCTTTCAGAGATACTTTTTAGCCATGAACTAGGCTACAAGGCCAAAGGTAAAATAAGTAAAATGCATTTATGCACTTCTTCAGTAAAGTGGATGCTGATTTAACTCAAAGAAGCAGATATCCTATGAAACATGTTAATCACTTTATGCTGATTTTACTCAAAGACAAAAGCAGATATCCTATAAAATGCTCATCACTTTAAATTTATAAAGCAATGCACATGTATATGGATGTATATGTATATGTACCGAAATCTAAAAAGGTATAGAATCCTTCAAATTCAGAACTGATATTTGTATTTTTTTACCTAAAATGAAAAACAGATTTGCATTTGCTTTGTCTCTTTGAAAAAGTTGATTTCAACAAAATTAATGTTGCTTTATTTGCCAGTCCATGAGATGAGTTTATGCAGCACAGAGAAAACATATTTCATATTTTTCCTGTTTTTAAATTAAGTTTCAGTTTCTTTCTGCATCTTCAGTTCTCTCACCTTCACTTTTCATATTACATTCTTATGTTTTCTTTTCTACACAAATTCTGGAGATATCTATGAATAGTAATGCTATTTTAAATTATACTTTTGATTAACATCTATCACACATTGTGTCTAGCCTATTTAAGGTAACTAATAAAACTAACCTCCCTTACAGAGAGAAACAAAAGAATATCATATTTCTTTCATGATGATTATAAGGCACTATCTTGAGTTCTTCTAGTCTTTGTATAATGAAATCTGCTGTACTTCTGTAAAATAATTTGTTTTTATATTGGCAGTTTATACTAAGTGAACAGCCAAGACATACACAACATTAGTCAGACTGGATGAAGTAGATATGTTGGTATTCACTGATCTTATAGCACAGCCAGTGTGTAACAGCTAACGTGGAAACCAGACTTGTGTCCGACGCACTAGTGATCAGCACTCTTACATGCATTCCACAATGTAAAAATACTAGCAATTTAAATAGTGATCAAGACTGCAGTTTCTTGGGGACTTCTCTATTCCCCTGATATATAACAATCTTAGCACTGGTACATGTGCATAGCAGAGTTGGGGTGTGCAGCCCCAATGTAGAGTGCAAAAATTATTTTTCATGCAATCATTTTTAACAAACACTGGTTCAGATGAAGTGTCTGCAATGTCTTTTGATTCATCTTATGAGGACTGATCCAAAAATACGTGCAAAATTATTAGAAAAGCTAGCATATTATATAATATATTAATCTTCATTGGTAAACAGGTTAATAAACTGCAGTCTGTTTTGGATTATGATAACTGACACATATAAAATAACGGCAAAAATGTAGAGCTTAGTTTTTTAAAGATGCTTATACAATGAAAAGCCTGAACCAAATAAATAAAATATGTAAAACATGCGTCGGTATCCTACAGACTACAAGGAGATTACCTGTGTCTGGCATACAACACATCCTCTGATCCATTATTGATGGATTTAGTGCACATCAGCAAGCCAAATGAAATCAGAAATACTCAGTCTAGAGATCTAAACCTCTTCTGTAACATCAACAGAAAGGTTTGGAGGGACAGCTATATCTCACACAGGATACCACTGCTCTAGAACAGACTCCCCATCCACATAAAACAAAGTCCACACCTGTCCATATTTAAGTGCAACTTAGATCTATGAATGGGAAAGAGAAAATTTACCCCAGGACTTCCCCCAGTACTGCTGATGGACCGAGGCACCTGAAAAATGCTTTATTCTATGCATGCTTCCCCTCAAATTATTTATGGTGTGATCCCACTTATTCTCATTGGAGGTAAATATAATCATTGACCATGAGATGGATAAGGCCAATCTATAACCAAATGGACTAGGTTATTTCAAGCACAAAAAGTAAAACTGGCTAGGCTTAAAATGGCCAACAAGGGCAGCTAGGCTAGTACTTACCTATGAACCCATGAACCCATGTTTCAAAACTTGAAGTAGCAGGTATTTAGAAAATCAGTAGTTAGACAAATTCTTTACTTCACTTCATATATAATTTAGACAATTTGTCCAGTTAAGAACAGCAATATCACTTGAAAGAAAACATTACTTCAGTAATATAAATGAAGATAGTATCCATTGCAAAGTATAAAATATTTATTTATGTATTTATTTATTTATTTTAGTTTTGAATGTTAAATTACACTTAGGTGAGTAATGTCTGATTTAGGCTTACTCAGAGTAAAAAAAAAATCTAAAACAATGTTATTCTATTGCTCTGTTATAACATGAGATCATCTTCACATGCCAGCATTCTAAGTACAAACCTTATAAACATTGTGGAGTTGACAATTCCTAAATAATTTGTTCTTAAATATGTACAGAAAGCAATACTTAAGTTGTGCCCTTACTGCACTGTGGACAAATGAAGTGTCCATCAGCTCTATAAAATTAAACTTGAATTAATCTTTTAAATACTATATGGGGCCCAAATGTATAAAATGTATAAAAGGATGTACCTACATAGGGAGCTTTTTTTATTATCAGATAATAAAGTTATTAAAAAAAGTAGTAGGAGTCTAAATAAAATGAATCTTTCATAAATATAATATAATATAGTAAACTGAATTTAAAAATGTTCAATAAAAATTCAAAGACAGCAGGATTTTTTGCATATATCTTATCAGTTTTGCAATATATTCGTCTAGTCTTACAGCCACTGTTGAAGAGGTTTAATCATCAATATCTCTGCACCCCCTTTACTAGATGTGTAATAAGTAGCAAGGCCATCATTTAACATTTCTGCACTTTGCAGCATTGTTGTGGGGCATTAGAAGAAGGAAATGGGAAACAAAATGCCCCAATGCCAAAGAATGCACTGAGTAGCCTAGCTTTAACCGCCCAAAAGTTACTTGGCTAATGTTCAGCATCAGTGGATGATTCAATAAGAATACTCTGATCAAAACTATTGTAAATAATTAACTAGCCCCATTTGTATGCTGTGCTAATCATTTAAGTGGTTTAATGCAGCCATACCTGGTCAAGGATGCATCACTGTAACTTGAAATCAGGCTGGGGTCATCTCTCATTAGGCTGCTCAATGTCCATCTGGTCAGAATTTGAACATTTATACAAATTGCATACTAAACAGAGAAATGAAAAAAAAAACACTGAAGCTGTTTAAGACAGCTACAGCTGCAGCTTACAAGTACTGCCACTATACTATGTATGTAAAATAATCACTGCCAGCATACTATGTGTGTAAAATAGTCACTGCCAGTATACTGCATGTGTAAATAGTTATAAATGTAAAACAGTTACTGCCACTATACTATGTAAGTAAAATAGTTACTGCAAGTATACTACATCCATAAAATAGTTACTACCAGTATACTATGTGTGTAAAATGTGACAGTTGCATGAGACATGTTAGCTTCAGCATACTGTGCTAAGTCACAGGGTAACCTGTTATGTGGCAGGTATTAGATGCATCTTCTTTTGAACTGTAAGTCTGGCCACTGGGTAGCACAGAAAGTAAGCAACAAAAGATTTCTTACACTCAGTGCCAAACAAACTTTGTGAATTATGAACGGTTGATGCATAATGCAACTTACATTTAGCCACTATTATCTCTTATAACTAAATACAAGCTTTACTGAATCCCACTCTTGAACTTTTAATTTGTTGCAGTGTGGCAAATTGTAAAAAAAATATATATTTGTAGCAATGATAGGAAATGGAGCTAGTTTATTTAATATGCATTTGTTAACAGCTTACCTATTTCTAGCAGATCACCATGGAATGTAAAATTTTAGCTCTATCAACCTTGGAGTTTTGAATCGTGGATAGACTGATTGTAATCTGACAAAAAAGTATTAGAAGTAGATGACAGCACAAGAAAAACATAAGAGAGAGCAGTCAGTTCTGCCAACTAAAGAAAAACTATAGAATCAACAGCAAGATGCCTTTCCTTATCCTTCAGAAGTTGTGTGTTACATAAACCATTTGTCTTTCTTTCAGGTCCTATAGGCAGTTAGAGAACTAATGCTGCCGCAGGATTGAGCAACATTTAATAACATGACCGTACTGAAAGCACGTACTACTGATTATGAACAATCACAGTTAACATGCTTGGGAGCAACAGGACTAATCTAGACTTCACAGGTCACTGTGCTAACCCTAATATGAAATATAAAATTTGGAAGGTGGAAAAATGTACAGTAGTTCATAAAACTAAAGTCATACCCCTCATTTAATACTACCACTTCTTCTAAAAGGAGAAAAAAGGCACTCTAGCTGGTCATTAAACTTATATCTGACTTCAAAACATGCATTTGACACCAATGTGAACAACTACAAAGAAATTAGTTCTGTGACGAATTCAGTATAAACTTAGTCCAAACTACCCTTATTTCAGCTTTCCTCTGCATCATTCTTTAGTGGAGTTTTCTTAGCCTCAAAGATAAATCAAACAAACTTCATGATGGAGGAACTTCCTTTCAGTTCTGTACAGATTTATAAACAGGTATATTCATACCTTTGAACCACTGTGGTGGATTCTGTTCATTTTTCTGAGATATGTTTTTTTCCATGCACCATTACAGAATATTTCACCTTTAGTCCTGCTGTATAGAAACAGAAAGAAGTCATATGGGTTCATAATAACTGCATACCTGATTTGGGCAGATATATTGCTTATATTGGTCTCAGACACAAAAGCTGTGAGTATGAGGACAACAAAGTGAAACTTTATATGCATCAGTCAGTACTTAAAGTAAAATGTAAACAGAAATATCTCAAATCAAAATGTGATAAAACACTGTTTTTGGCAACAGAACCATCTCTAGGACTCTCAGAAGGAAGGTTAATAACATTCTCCATAGCAGGGCTATGAAACATTTTCTTTGACATTAGCATGGGCTCCCTTTAAAGAAAACTAGGGGAGTTTTGCATAGAAAAAATAATAAATAAAAAAGTCCATCAAGGATTACATCATACACATATTGATATAAATCCAACAAGAATTTTGTCAAAATAAAACAATATCAATAAACAATTAAAAAGGTACAACATTTGAAAATTATGTTGAAATTATCCATCTGTTAGTGTATTCAAGAACAGAAAACAATCTTTTTAGTAGGTGGTAAAGTGAATTGTATACTTAATGTATGATGTGCTGGTACAACATAAAGGAACATGTCTTCTTTCATATAGAGAATAATACAAAAAACTGAGCAGTAGAGCACACCCAAGAACTGGTTTATTCGACAAAAATGATGTAAGCAAAGCACAAACTAAGCTTTCGGTGAGCTCAGTGTCTCACCTTCCTCAGACAACATTTACAAGCCAACTAGCATTCTTTATATAGTGAGTTCTCAATTAATTAATTAAATTCAATTATGCAATGTCCTATTCAATTATATATAAAAAAGTTTTTATACAATTTTTTTTTTAAAAACTTAAAACCATCCTGCTTGAACTATTTGCAACACTTGAACACAAAACATTTTAGTGCAACAATGTTAAAATAAAACCAAATTTGAAAAACACATATAAAGTTCCTAAAAAGAAAACTTTATATAATTAGATTATTTATCTTACTAAAATGTCGCACAATACTTTAAATTCTAAAACTACGTAAGTTCATATAATATATGTGTAACATACGTAACATAATAGACCTACAATTGTTTCTCATACTCATCAAACAACTAGATAGTTTTAAAACTAATAACATAGAAGTTAATAAGCATAAAATTAAATATCATACACTTATCGTGTATGGTGTAAGCTTTATACATACTTACTACCAAAGTGGTTTCACCTTTAGAGTGACAAATTACATCTAAACCACTCATCTTTTATTAGATAATAATTTTAAAACAGGAGCAATAGAGACACACTCATTTAAACCTGGGTTGATATATGCCCATGTACATAACTGCCAATAGAGTTCATTTACTTCTAAATAAACTTGCCAAGGACCACTTTTGTTATCCACAAATGTCTTTCCCAAAACTGTAAACTTAAAACAATGTCCCGGACAGGCATTGATGTGCCTGGCAAGGGCATTGTTAACATCCTGCTTGGCTATGGCATAAGTGTGTTCATAAATGCGCTGTCTAAATTTTCTTTTCGTTTTTCCTATATAGAATGCAGCACATTTTTGGCATAAAGCCACATAAACAACACCCATGGACTCACAGCTATGTTTCCCCATTATTTTATATTCTACATCTCTGATTCTAACCTTTAAGTCAGTAAGAATGTGCTTGCATTGATTGCAAGCTCCACATTTCATCGTTCCTACGGAACGTTGGGTTGAAATTCGAGAATTTAACTCAAGCAAACATTTTAAATTTTAAATTTCGCCCTCTTCTAAAGGTTATTTTTGGACATTCTCCTAACTTATTGGTCAAATAAACCAGTTCTTGGGTGTGCTCTACTGCTCAGTTTTTTGTATTATTCTCAGTTTGTGGTTTATCTGGTACGTTTTGAAATAACTTCTTTCATATAGACCATGCACAAAATGGAAGACCAGAAATCAAAATACAAGATAGACAAGTGGAATATTGTTTCAAGAGATGATACATATGAACTATAAGGTTTAGAATCTTTGTTTCTTACTGTGTGCAAAGTGATAGAGAAAGAATGTATGTGCACAGCTAATGAAGTTGTTAACATAGAAAGTGCAAAGCACACATCTTACATCAATGTGATCTGTGCACCAAGCAAGGGAGGAAGGATGTCTGTGCACAGCTAATGAAGTTGTTAATATAGAAAGTGCAGTGGACATATCTTACATCAATGTGAACTGTGTATCAAGGAAGAGAGGAAGGATGTCTGTCCGCATCTAATGAAGCTGATCACAACAGAAAGTGCAACACGCATATCTTACATTAATGTGAACTGTGTACCAAACAAGAGAGGAAGAATGTCTGCACTCAGGTAATGAAGATGATAACAAAGTACAGAAATCTCAAATCTCACATCAGTGTGCACTCTGTACCAAGTAACAGAGAAAGAATATCTGTGTACAGGTAATAACGTTGATATCACAGAAATCTCAAAACTCACATCTCACATTGATGGGCATATGTACCCTTATACTATTCATACTTGCAGAGACATGTCATGGTGATGGGACCCTGGACAGGGTAATAGTCTGGTGCACTTCCAGCCATGCCAGTATCCCTTTAGCTGTCTCTCCCAAACTTGTTTCTCCTTTTCTTTTAGAATTATCAAAGAAGGCCTATATTTAATTTAAAACTTTTACTTCAAATTTTACTGCAAAAATTTGCTAAATAAAGCAGCAAAAAATGTTCTTATACTGAAATCAGTTTAAGCATGGAAAACAGTAAATTTCTCTTCCCTTGACATTTATATTTATTAAAATACATCTTGTAATCCATTAGACCACAAGGCATATGCTGAGATTTGTAGTCAAATACTTTACAGTAAAGCATTAATTAGCAGCTATGTGAAGGGTGTATGTATACAAAAAACAAATGTGTAATGCATTTGCTAATAGTATGGGACAGCCTGCTGGATGCAAATGTGTGTGTGTGTGCGTGTGTGCGTGTTTGTGTGTGTGTGTGTGTGTGTGTGTGTGTGTGTGTGTGTGTGTGCACATATATATATATATATATATATATATATATATGGGTCTACTACTAATGACCGAAATGACGATTCCCCGACAGAAAACTCACCGACGCCAGATGACCGACAGGTAAGTGTACCGACAGGGTGATTTGCCGACAGCGGAAAGACCGACAAGGGAATGTGCGATCGCGACGCGGTAAGTGTGCGATGGTGACGGAGTTAGGAGCGGTCAGGTAAGTGCTCGAGATTGTGGGATGTCGGGTTAGGCTGTGGGAAAGGTGAGTGTGTGTTCGTGTCGGAGGTATGGTTCGGGTAAGGTAAGTGTGTGCTAGTGAGGGACTGTAGTTTAGGGACGGGTTAAGTGAGTTAGGGTTAGGGTGCAGGTAGGTGATGTGTGCGTTAGTGTCGGAGCTTGGGCTAGGGGTGGGTTAAGTGAGTTAGGGTTAGGGTGCAGGTAGGTGAAGTGTGCGTTAGTGTCGGAGCTTGGGCTAGGGGTGGGTTAAGTGAGTTAGGGTTAGGGTGCAGGTAGGTGATGTGTGCGTTAGTGTCGGAGCTTGGGCTAGGGGTGGGTTAAGTGAGTTAGGGTTAGGGTGCAGGTAGGTGAAGTGTGCGATAGTGTCGGACCTTAGGGTTAGGGTTTGGGTCAGGGCTAGTGTGTATGCTATGTAGTGTCGCGTGTTGTTTACGTTCCGTGTGTCGGTGTAATGGTGTTCGGTGTTTTGCGTTGTTGGGTTTGTGTCGGGTTTGTGTGTTGTCGGTCATCTGGCGTCGGTGAGTTTTCTGTCGGGGAATCGTCGTGTCGGTCATTAGTAGTAGACCCATATATATATATATATATATATATATATATATATATATATATATATGTAGTTATCGATATATATATATTCACCTACATATACAAATGCACAGATGTGACCATCAGCTGCAACCTCTAGTATGAGATCATATACCTCAGTTGTTCACTTATACTCTTCCCAACCTCTCAAGACACAAAATCAGGAATGGATTGTAAAAATTGATCTTATATACTTAGAAAGTTGCTAGCATAACAGGTTTTACATTTTCTGAAGAATATTAATTCTGAAACTCACATATTTGTTATTACTTAGTATCTGCAGTCCACAACACTTTACTAGAAAACCAGAAATTCTTCAACAGGACAGTTATATGGCAAAACTGGGACAGCTGAGAACTAGGTTCTCTTCTATAGAAACACACACACAAATGCATGCTCACACACACATGACCATCATTTACAGCACCTTGTATAACTTCATGACTGATATACCTCAGATATTTGTTTGCAATCAAATGAATGAAAAAAATGCATAAATGATGACCTAGAAATGTGTTTCAGCTCATTACTGTGAGAACCATACAATGCAACCCATTTCACTCCCATGCTCTCCCACTCTTTAGCTCAAGAATCAGAGACAAAGGCCCAAAAGCAGGAAGATATTTTAAATACTGCTCCTATATTTTTAGAAAGTTGGTAGTATAACATGCATTTTCCGAAGGGTATGACATCTGATACTCACATGCTTTTCTTTACTTAGAGGCTTCAGTCTGCAACACTTTACGAGAAAACCACATATTTTACAAAGAACAGACTGCAAATATACGGCAAAATTAGGGACAGTTGAAATTATACCCTCTATATGCACAGAAACACAAACACAGATGCACACGAGCATCAGTTGGATATAGTTGCATAACTGCACACCTCAGTTATCTGCTTATATTTGCTTAAGATCAAGTGAATGAATAAATGCATGCATTATGACCAAGAAATATATATCCACTTGCTGCTGTGCAAAAGTCATTTGTCAGAGGGTGTGTTGCTGAAGCTGGAGTGAGTGGCCAAATGCAAAGGTGATGCTTTAAACTTTTCATAGTTGGATACAGTTACAGTGGATAAGATAATGGGTAAAGCTGAATGAGTCACATTATCCCAATATGCAGATTTGCTCATAGATGGTATTTGTAGTTTTAGTTCTGTCTTGAAAACTTCAGTGGATGATAGAAGTAATATAAATGAGGGAAGACAAGTCAGCGATACAGAATCTGGATCACACCAAAAGTAAGAATGTGGCAAAGAGAGAGGAGTACATTTGCAGCTACTGTTGTTTATAAAGTGAGGTATATGATACACTAATAAGCAGGAGGAGTACTGCAAGGTTTCACTGCCTGGATGCTACTTTACCCCCAAAAAATGGGTGCTGCTTTTGAAATATGTGGTACAGGTATCAACATTAAATATTAATGGTCACTTGTATATGTCTCTAAAGAAATTAGTCAGGATTTGAGCTTGAAATATTTATGTGTGCAATTTGAGGTTTAGGTAATAAAAACCCATGAAATATGTTTTTATTATATATAATGTGATGAAAACAGAAAGCACAGGTCACACATTATACTGAGAAGTTTTTATTAGTCATTTCAATGACTGTGTCAGTGAACTGTGAAAAAAAAAGAAAAAAAAATTAACTCATAAAAGCATTGGGCAGACAGACTGGTATTATGGAACTGGAAAATGTTATGGTACTATATTTAAAGAAGAGAGTAAACTATGCCATATTTAAAACCAATGCATTAGAAGTACTAGATGTCTGTTAAGGCGGCTTGCAGTTTAGTACATAAAATTAAAGCTGCAGTTAAAGGTATGGCTTGCTAATGGGCTCCATCCCATAATCCTGTCTTTTATGTCTTGAGTCTCTATTTCTGTACTGTGTAACTCTAAGCCTGTTAAGCTACCCCACTGTTCTTTATAGTTCATGCCTGGCAATTGCATCTACATGGTTTACCTGTTTAACAATAAATACAACAAATAAATAATAATTTAAGAAGGGCAAGTATAACACTTCTATATACACAGAAAACTAAGACATTGGCAGTTTCAATGTAAGATTATATGAGGCACAAAATGTCAGTGAATGGGATGGTTTACCGACATAATGTTGAATGCTAAATGGTTGAAACTGAATTGGTTGAACACACTATACTAAATGATCAAAATGTTGAAATAAAATTAATCTAAACACACAATCTCGAAAGTATAGAATTTGCCCATTTCTGCACTGTAGTGCAATCTCGGAGATGATATATTTAAGTAGGGGGGGGGGGCCTGGGGGCCGCATCTCATTCCTTTTCAATTAAATGATTATAGACATTTTGATAATTCAATGTTTTGGGTTGAGGTGTTATTTTTCAACCAAATGACTATTAGACATTATGAAATTCAACATTATGTCGGTAAACCGAGTGGGACATAAGAAAGAAACTTGTGAAGATTGTATGTCATATCCCATGAAGTTTGTGGAATCCAGCAGAATTTGCCAAGTTCTGCTCAAAAGTTGCCAATGACCAAGTAATATGCAAATATGCATCACTGTACTTAGAGTAACTTAGGACAAAACAGATTCATCCAGCTAAATCTGTGCATTTTCAAGCAATAACATCAAATCTATATGTCAAGACATTTTTTTCATAAACTTAGATGTGCATTACCAATGCACATCTATGGAAATTATACGAGATCAATTCAATTAGCAGAAAATTAGTAAAGGAACAGAAATGTGCAGTAAACTGTCAATAAAGTGATAAATATCCACAAACAATTACATATGTCTTCATAACTCGTATAGATGCACTCATCAGAATTTATGGAATCGGATGGAATTCACAAAATTTGGAATAAAAAATGAATTAAGGCAAAGGGAAATGTTAGCCACTTCACCATTGGTAACAGTAGCTAACAATGGGTGCAAGACATTTGGGGGAAACACTAGTAATAGTAATGCACACGCCCAAGGGGATAGGCCACATTTTTTTTTTTTTTGTGAATAGAAGGAATGGAAAATACAAACACAGAGGAGGAGGAAGACAAAATTTCAGGTATAAAACTATAACAAATATATGGCATACAAAGACTGGAAATATAAAGTAGAAGTAAGGTACACAGACAGCATACTCTTTAACACTGGGAACTACTCTTTGGCACTGGGAACTAAGGTCAGGTGGCATGATGCCAGGGTAATCCTACGGGCTAGGCTTGTAAAGGCTCCAGGGGCATTTACTTAGTACACACCTATGAACCTATGAACATGATTGAAGGAAAATGGACAAGCAGGGTATGGGTTCATTCTAGCCATGTTGCAGTGTAAGATTACATATGTACCTGTGCATTGCTCAGTGCTGGGATGTTGCAAGCTGATTGGCTGTCATACCTGAATCTATATGACTGATGGTATCTGTGTGTTGTAGAAAAGTAAAATGGGATTGTCGTGCACAATAGATATTGAATCCAATCATCAGGTAGTCTGTCAGCAGTGCAAGTGTAAGCCAAGCAACAGCATGGATGAGCAAATCCAGGAGAAGACATACAGGGATATACTAGAACCTCTTACCCTGCTTGTGAAAGACAAACATCCAAGCACAGTGCCCAACAGCAGTACATATGAAAGCTGTTTAATACACAAATAAGAGTACACAACCCAAAAATAGTTGAAATAGCATCCATATGTCAAAGACATATGCCATATCAGAAAAAACACAGATGAGTTGCCAGGTATACAATGTATATGTGCGACATGCATAGGATTAATATAATCATATCAGAAAGAAGTGTCAGCACACATGCACCCACCAATGACATGGAATATTATCTAAATGGTAAGACAGGCATGAGTGATGATAGAGAATGAATGTCAACTTGTGCATAGGAATGAAAAAAAACAGTTACTGGGTAATGCTCACCAGAGAAGTATAAAAGGAACAATGATAGAATCCAAGCAATTGCCAGCACCTCATGTACTTATGCTTTGTATGTGTAAAATGCCCAAAACATTGGCACACGGTAGCATTGTAACAGTGCAGCTACATAACAATGATGATAATGTAAAGCAAGGTTAATATACGCCATGTATATGTGCAACATGTATGCCAAAGCTAAAAATGTGAATTGAGCTGGACCACACGGACTCACATTACTGAGAAAATGCCAGCAAAAACAAGTAGGCAACCTTATCTAAAGGGACGTATTGCACATGCATGTGTTCACCATGCATAGGATGGTGTAGAACTTTACCAGAGCTACAGTGACACAAATGGCAAACATATGTCACATGGACAAACTGCTTTGCTGATGTAGCTAAACATGTCTGTGCACAAAATACACAAACACAGTAATGTGCAACTGTTAATAATCAGTGCGATACACAGATATACAAAATAATTTTCAGTATCACATACACATATATACTGCAATGACAATATAATACAACAGGTGCAACAAGCACTCAAAACAGCACTGTCCATGTGTAGGACTGATCAAAGGTCAATCCTCCAAACAACAGTACAACACAGAAAATGGAATAACAGAATGTACATAGTCACAAATTACAAGGGAGCTTGTGTGTTGATCATAATATGTGCATGCACATGTACATGTACGTAAATTGTAGCATATGTACTACAAGTGCATAAACATAGGCATTTATGCAAATCTGTTTATGCATGTCCTAAAATAACTGATAAGGACAAACAAGGCATTCAGTAATGATGCCAAAATAAAGCATCAACTCCACTGTATATAGACTAAAGCACCAGTGAATGTCTATGCAATATGTGAAGGATACCTGCGCAACTACACCAGTCATGGTAATTTGACATAACATGGCACACAATATTTGCCACTACATGCAACACACAAAGCCACTGTGGCAGTGTGACAGCATGACAAAACAATGTCACAGAAATCACATGGGCAAGGACCTGTCATGTTTATCAAAAGCCATAAGGCAGCAACAACCAATAGAGAAATGGGTGCAATGTACGCACATGGATAATGTGCAAATAAATGAAATGGACCCACCTCACTGTGTTATGTGTAAAATATGGGAATAATGTAGTTTGTGAGTTGCTGTCATCCTACCCAAGTATACAGAGGAACAATATAAGCAGAACAATTGTCTCATTTGCATCATGGTAACTGCAACAGTCATAGTTGTTACATACAGGGTCAAAGTGTTTTGGACATAACAATACTATCCTGCATTGCATGCACAGGAGTACATACACACACACACACACACACACACACACACACACACACACACACATACACACACACACACACACACACACACACACTCAGACACACACACATAAGGAGTAGCACCCCTGCCCATACAGAGCAATGTATGCATATCATATACATCTAATTGATTACTACACATGCAATGTGGTAATGTGTGTCATATTGTGGCAGCAAGATAATGCCACTTATGACATGATATGTATGGTAGGACATACATTAGAAAAGCATGACAGCAGCATGCTGTGCCTGCACAATTGTGCCTATACAGTACATATTTAAATACGGCAACCATCATGATGGCAGCACTACATAATCGGCTCACACAGACAATACTTACAGTCCTGAGGTACCATGCTAATCAGGTCTAACATCACAAATGATCTCTTGTGTGATCTCCCAGAAGGAGTCATGCATGGCCTATGCCAGTTCTTGAAAATGTTCCCCATTGGGTACCTCATCTGCATCTGGAAGATGTCTGTCATCACCTCCCAGTTTTGGTCCCAAAAATTATCTCACCATCATGGTGGTTGCCATCTTCTATAGCAAGCAGCAGGAACAACAGCATGTGCAGGTCCCACTCTGTCATCACTGTTATCATCAACCTTGTCATGGTCATCATCCTGATCCTTGGAGTCTGAGTTGCCTGGCTGTGGTTTGACATGTAGTCTTCTCCTGCTTCATCCAGTAGGAGAGCCATCACAGGTCCCACAGTTAAACACAGTAAAAAAAAAAAAAAAAAAAAAAAAAAAAAAAATGGTACTTAAGTATTATCGCAACCACATTTTCACGGTTGCTAAATTGTCATGCTGGCATGAGAACGAGTGCTGGAAACACCGTAAGTTGTTATTTTGACATTCTTACAGCTGAAAAATCACTTTGGCTTACATTCAGGAAGATAAACAAATGTGCAAGTGTTGTTCCTGTCTTGCGTGTATTACACACACATGCCTCAATTGGCAGGGCTGCTGTCTTACTGAAAAAAGGAGTAGTTTCACTGTGAAGAAAGAATGCTGAGACCCCCCGCCCTCAAAAAAAAAAAAAAACACCGACACATGACAATGTTTCAAACTGTTATTCTCATTCCTTACGACTGCCCAAAAACTTACCATTAGAAATTGTTCCTGTTCCTAAAAGTAATTAAAGGTTTTTGGGCAGTACGTATGAAGGAATTAGAACAACAATTTGAATTATAATCAGGTCATCCGTTTCATTACTCATACTTGTTAGTTCTTCTGGACAAGGATATCATTAATTCCCTGTTCAGCTTCACTTTGTTGTTTCGGGCAACACATCCATTTATGAAGAGGACTGGATGACAATTCTGTCTTTCAACTTTGTCACTGTGTCTGAAGACACAAATAATAACTTGTCTAAGATCCGAGTACTTTGTGGTTTTACAGGTTCAGCGTTTTCCATGCTCTCCCACACAAGTCTGATCTGATCAGCACATCCAGTAACGGTTTTCCCAGGGAAAGCAACATTAAGACCGCATGCATCAGTTAATCAGAAATAGGTATGGGTACAGGGAACTGAAGGAAAATGGAAAAGCTGATCTTCTGGCCATCTGCTGTGGTTTATTTTCAGAGGATGGTAATAAGAACCCAGATGACAGGACAATAGCAGTCATTAAGACAAGAGCGTGTGTCTGTGATGCAATGCACGCAAGACAGGGAGAGGATTTCCCAAAATGTTCCTGTTAATAAAAGTGAAGTACAGTTCCTGGGCAATTATAAAGAATTAGAATAACACTTTTAAGTTTTTCATGCACTCGGATCTGTGTACATATGCGTATTTCGCAACCACAAAATCTGGTTGCAATAATACATACGTACCAAAAAAAAAATATATATATATATATATATATATATATATATATATATATATATTTTTTTTTTTTATATATATATATATACATTTTTATGAAATACTCTAGGATAGATTTTATCTTTACAAAATTATAATATATGAGAGTATTTGTGGGGATGATATCACTTTTTATATAGAGTAACATCAAATGAACAAGATAATTGCAATATAAGATTACAGGATTTAGCATTAGTTACTATTTTAACCTTCCTCGATATGATGGAGGAAATGTATTAACCCATGACTGGCTCTTTGGAAGGGTTTGTCAAAAAGAACAAAGGTGATTTGCTGATGAATCACTATATATTTTTGAACGAAAATGTTAATGGCAGAGCTGATGAAGGGTTTGGATGCAACCCAAATGCACTCATCTTGTTTTATTTAATTAACTTCATAAAGTATATTTTATGTTTAACGGCCTGGTGACCACAACAGTTCTTTATTATTTATTACTGTCAGTACTCTGCTGCAGTTCTTTGACTGCTACACTGATTCTCATTGGAATTTTGTGTAAATATAAATATATACTGTATGTACATAATTGCTCCCCAAAAGCTGTAAGTATATAACATTTTCAAACTGACACAACCTACAGCTGGAAACTTTTCTGTAACACCATGTGTGATGAAAGGCATGATTTCAATCTATAACAATGTACAAATGGTGTCTGTCATATATCACAGTCATGTGTAAAACATCTGTTATAAAACAGAATCAGATGTTCATCTAAATAATGTTGAAGACAGTATATGGTGTGTCATTAATATGCTACAATCATATGAGATAGCAACTGTAACATTTTTGCTGAAGGTATGCCACATTACAGTTGTCATTAAAACATAATTGTCAAATGATATTGTCCATAAAGTATATTTACACTTTGTATAATAAAACAGATTGAGGATAGCAGGTATACTGTCATAATCATGCAATATTCCCAGTGTCCTATTTTCCATATCTATTGATGATATGAATAGAAGGTCATGTGTTGGCTACCATCAGACAGTGTCATTAGATTACTTCAGTGCATTAGATGGCATACAATATACAGTTTATCTGACAAAATGCTATTACTTACTTATGAGAACACCATCACTATGCATGCAAAATACACGTGTACAGTCAAGACAAGGATGCTGCAACACTGTGGCATGCAGCACTAAAACGCTTCTACATTCCAAAAGACTTGCTTCACTATAAGCTCACACTGACACTGAGAGTATAACATTTGGAATGGGGCCTCCGGTCACAATAGCATAGAACTGGAATGCAATACAACACCTAAAAGCAACTATACAATCATAACAACAGTGACAGCATGTGAAATCTACAAATTTAGGGTGTGACACACACACACACACACACACACACACACACACACACACACACACACACATTAATGTTCATCAGTTAATGCATTGCTACCACTGCCTACCTTTGTATCATTCTTATCTATGTACCTGCACAATTCAAACACCATAATGATGATCATTAATATAATATGTAACAAGCAGACAACAGAATGACATGATTGAGTTTGTGCACAACAGTTATAGAAAACAGCATGTAATTTTGTGTTAAACAAACCATCACAGGGCTGTTGTATAGAAGAGCAAGACACAGAAGTACATGCCAGAAATTGTGTGCTAACAGCATTCAGAATGCTGAGACAGCTGGCACCCATTCATTGATAGAATATGCAGATGATGCAGAACATAACAGTCAGTGAGCACTACTGACAGACATACAAGCTTACGAACACCTGCTGTTCCAAAGTATGGTTCTGTAAGTTGAACTCACCATAACAGTAGATGTTTGAATGATTACTGCTGCAGTTACCTTAGCTATATGGGTCATATCCTGCCAAGCATTTAACAGCTAGTCCGCTTCCAATGCTTCAGGGCACCTTCCACATGCTCAAACTGTGAAGTAGCTTAAGCTGAGCTGACTAAAAGACAAGTTTGGGTGCAAAACACTTCAGAGCTTTCCTGCCAGCAGAAGGAGGGAGGCTGATCCCTGAAAGGGCAATGCTAAGGATAACAAAAAAATAAATGCCCACACCACAGCATAAAAAATCACATCAAAAGTAAGTGGGATGGAGAGAGGGAGCAGCTTCTGCAGCAGTGATCATTTGCATCATTAATTGAATTTATTGTATAAATTGTGCCTTAGACAACCATTTGGAAGTAGTCTGTTTTGACACAGGTTGTCCCTTCTTCTTACTTTCACAAGAAATGAACAATTTATCCAAAGAACTGAAAGACTTGAGTTGTCTAGAGACATCCAAAGTATAGAATATCCTTTATCCCTCATTTTAGGTTCACAAAAGAAAATGGGGAGATGGATAGCTTGTCTTAAAGTAGGATTAGTTCTCAAAAAAAAACATACGCCTATGAAAATGAGATAGGGTTGACTCACTATAAGAGCTTAAAACTCAAACACCATTCTTGCAGAGGTCAAAGCAATCAATAAAACTGCTTTCCATGTTAAGAACCTCAAGTCAGCTGGATTAGCTAGTTCAAATGGAGCAAGTGCTAACTTCTCTAACACAAAATTAAGATCTCAAGGAGAGGTTTACTTAGAGGCCCCTTATGCAAAACTCCTTTCAAGAGCATTTTGACATGAACCTGCCTTAAACAGGAGGATCAGTGGGTAGATAAGCTGAAATGGCCAATAAATGAACCTTGATAGGGGAACACAAAAGGCAATAGGATAGTAGCTCACAAATACTATAAAACCAGAAAACAACTAGCCCAGAATGGGTGCTGGTTATGCTGTCAGCACCAATTAGAATACCTTTTCCATTTGCTAATATATGATTTTGTAGTAATATGCTTTCTTGCCTTCATTAGTACCTGTTGCACATCCTCTGAAAACAGGTGCTAACTGAAGATAACTGATGTTGGGGTGTATCAAACACCCTTGATCTTGTGTGAGTAGATACATTCTGTGAGGAAACTTGTGGTACTTGCCCCTGGCCATTTCCAAAACAAGGGAGAACCATGGTTACCCGGACCAGATGGGAGTCCCCACAATGACCTTGGGGGATTTCTTCTGAATATTAGTGGAAACTGTGGTAAGACATATATGAACATTCCTGTCCAAATAAAAGAAAATGCATCTGTATTCCAAGCTTTCTTGCATGGACTCCTGGAACAGAATTTGTCAGTTGATTGTTCAAAGAGGAGGCAAAGAGGTCTACTTAAGGATCTCCCCACAGAGGGATCAAAGCTTAGAACACCCCATAATCTAGATTCCATTTATGAGGATCTGCCCTAGTCCTGTTTAGCTTGTCTTCCATACAATGTTGCTCTGACGGAATGTAGGATGCCTATAGAGTGAGACTGTGCAGTGAAGCTGTACCGCAAGCTAACACGGCTAGTCTGCAAATAGATACAAACTGGTTCCCCCTTGCTTGTTGATGTACAACATGACTGTGATATTGTCTGTAACCACTTGAAGAGGTCCCTCAGACCAAAGATGGTTCAGAGTGTTGAGCGCCTTGATTATGGCAAGCATTTCCTTGATATGTATCTGCTTGGGGTCTATATTAAATTATCGAAGAGGCATTACAGCGAATGCCTCTTCATTGACACTAAAAGAGCGATCCACGAATTACACAAACAGCCGAATCAGTGATGTTTTTCCTCATGGAAAAAAAATCACTGATCTGGCCAGAAATTAAATACCACTAAAAATAACTCAAACCCACACCTCTCCAATGTGGGGGGCTTTGGCCTCCACACCCCCCCTAACTAAATATACCTACTCTGAGATCGCACTACAGTGGGGAAAGGGGCAAATTTATGCTGATGGCCAAGTGATTTTTTTCCCCAAGGAAAAAAATCGCTGATTTGGCCATTTGCATAATTTGTGGTTCGCTCTGTTAGTGTCGATGAAGACGAATTCTCTGTAATGCCTCTTCAATAATATGATATAGGCCCTCTGCTTGCATCTGTCTTCAGTGTCCCACATCCCCACACCCCCTGAATGTCTATCCCTCCTAAAACTGCTCCCCAAGCAAAGTTCAAAGAGTTTGTGGTGACTGCCTGCTTTGGAGTAGGGAGGGAGAATAGCATACCCAGATTTATGAATATCTGTTGACCAAAAATTCTGAGGTATTCCCTTGTAGTGTCCAAAGTCTGAGTGGAAAAT